>NW_027111194.1:29822-48438 GCF_000696795.3 Halyomorpha halys | reverse complement strand
GAGTAATTTGTTAGTAATTTTCGGAGGGAAATTGTTGTTAAATAGGATCTGTTTAATACGTTGTATGTTGGTCTGGTGGTATTAAGGGTCAGATCCTTTTCTCTTTCTGACCCTCAAATTAAAGATAGCTATGCACACAGCTTGCTCTAGCTACAAAATATATTTAGTTCTTCTACAGAGGTCTTACTGATGCAGCTTCTTCCCTCCTACCCAAGGAGAAATGAGTAGAGTCCACAGCTTCTTTCCTCCCGTACACGAAGTTTTTGTAATGCGGGCAGTTTTCTTTCTTCATCAGTTCAGGGAGATCGCTCTCCGTCAGAATATAGAGTCCTGTCTCCCTCATCATCTTGGGTTTCAGTGCCTCATAGGTCGTATAGGTGAGTAAGACGTGCTCAGCGGTCTCTGAAACTCGACAAATTGGGCATAGGGGATTGATGTTAATGCCATGTGTGGCGGGCTTAGTTTGGAAACGTCATGTCTCGTGAGGAACTGTGAGGCCTAGTAGTCGGGGAGAACCCACGTTGACTCTAGGCGTGAATCAACGGTAGTAAAGTACTTCCTGAGGATAGCCACTTTTGGGCTATTCACCCAGCGTCGGTTCCATTCTTGCAAGGTTTCTTCTCGGAGAATCCTCTTCCATCTGTTTGGGTCTGGGTCTATCAAGGAAACTATCAATCAATTGTGTCTGGGCTATCAAGCAATTAGTTGGTATGGCCTACTTGTATTAGAACTCCGACCGTAGTCCAACTAGTATTTCGGATCAAATATTATCAAAAGAGTTGTTGTTTTTATTATTATTTTTTAATTTGCATGGTTAAAAAGGCCTAATGGTTAAGTAATATAAAAATTATGTAGCTGTCTTTCTATATCATGATTTTTTATCATCGATAAAATATTACGTAGTTGATGTATATATATGTATAGAATGTTCATTCATTTAATTACGGTAGGGTATATATAAACTACTCAAGTTAAAAGGGAAAACAAAATTAAACTTTCAGTCATCAAGGAAAATATACAATTACCTGACATGGGATGAATAGAGATATGATCTAATACGACGATAGGATCTGACATCTAAAGAAGCATTAGAAATTCCTTTCTGAGTACTTGCAAGGCCAACAGGTAATATTTGATTCAACACAGAAGGTCGCTGAATAGTAATTTATACTTGAGAAGCCCATAATTGTTTTCCCATAGATTTACAACATTCAATATACAAATATCAATTTTAAAATAAAATTGACTTTAAAAAATTGTAAAGAATGTAGAATAAATAGAACAAATAATAGCAATAATTAAAAAAAAAAATGATCTAGTGACATTCTCATAATTACAAAACCGCTTCTGTAATATATGCCACGTATGGAATAATTTTTTTAATCAATGACGCATTTAAAAACTTGGTGATAGAAATGGGTAAAAATTAATTTTAATTACAATCGCAATTACTGTGATTTGAAATACCAGAACCTCAATTACAATTCCAAGTAATATACATAATACTGCAATTGTATATAATTGCCACTACTTGATGAAACACTGTAATTATGATTGGGGCTCTCAGTTTAAATTATTAGTTTGAGCCAAAATAATCGTAATTACTAATTATAAACATAATTAAAGTTACTTTTTCTCTAATCTGATTTCTAGTCACTGTGTGGAGATAGACAACTTCAAGAAAATAATGACTTTAACATTGTTTCTGATTTAAAATGTTATGTTTTAAGCTCTTGATAACATTCTACGCATACATCATTTTATCCAGTCTCTTTTAAGAGTACTTTTTTTTTAAATTTAATTTATTGTCCAGTACTACATTTTGTCATTTACATTTAGACATTAGTGATAGAGCTAAAAGAACTCAAACACACTCTATTTACAGATATACATAAATTAAAGGGTAACAAATTAATACGCAGAAATAAAAGTTAATAATGAAACAATATGAAGACTGAACTGAGTTTGTCCCTCTACTTGTGAAGGAAAAAGCAGAACTAGAAGATTCCGGTGTTTCTGGGATCAAGCGGAGGATGAGTGAGGGTGCTTAGTGATAAAGAACTATTAATTTTAAATAACTTGTAAAAAAATAAAAAATAAATTACAAATAAAATCTTAAATATGTCAGTTAACAGGAATATACCAAAAGGTCTTCAGATATTAGGAATAAAAATAAAATAATAAATAATGAGCCCAAGAGAATCTAAGTATTTATTTATTATTTACAATAACAAAGAGGAGGCTCTTTATTTACAAAAGAAAGGTGCGAGAAAAGCATTTATGTTCTTATAAAATGTAATTTAATCGAATTGCTGCAAAATTATATTTAAATCGAAAAATGCACCAAATTTTTCCTTTTTTGAAGACTACCTTCTCGGGCCATCTCGGTTATAATTCATACATTTTTAATAATTAATAAATGATCCTTTATTAAATAATCAATGTTTTTCTTAATTACTAAAACAATTCTTGGCTACGTGTACTAGTGAATTGAATGTGGTTGTAGCAATTTTTTTTTTTTTTTTTTTTTTTTTTTTGTGGAGAACATATCTTAAAAAGACCACAAATCACAAAAATATTACCCTTTATTTCTTGTTAAGGGCTGTGTAATATAAATACTTAATTTTCCAAACTGTTATTTGTCAGAACGCAAAGTTCAATTGAACTTATAATAAATGAAATAATTTATTATTAACAAAATAACTTCCAGTAATAATAAGATACTAAAGAATTCTAGGCAAATTTGAAATGGAAAATTGATATTTTCGCAATTATGTAGTTCCCATAATGATCGTAAAAAAATACTGTAGATGATGAATAATTGAACATTTGAAAAAAAAAAAAAAAGTTTAACTTTTTTACTATCAGGTTAGTTTCTATTGCTTATCTAATTTGATGTCTACTGTTCAAAAATGTGAGTAGCTCAGTCAGACTCAACTGAAATTTTAGATGATCAAATATCAGCTTTAATAGCCTGGAAAAATGGTAGTGGATTTAATTTAATAGAGGATTTTCAACAAGGGTTAATCCATATTTTATACCAAACAAATAAATAATATTGGATTATCTCTATAAGAAGTTTGGTGAGTCAATTCATAAAATAATTTTTCTTTTGAGGTTAATGACTTCCAATTTAATGAAATTTTATATTAAAACTATCACCACATGGTACAACGTTTCGGGACCACTGCCCCATATTCATGCACCTTAAACCTCATAATTTCTTCTAGGAAATCATGTCACAATGTGTGCATCTTCATTAAAAAAAAAAAAAAGCAAAACAGTAATGGCTGTGCTAAGGAGTAGTGAAGATGCACAAATTGTGGCATGATTTCCTAGAAGAAATTATGAGGTTTAAGATACATTAATATGGGACAGTGGTCCCGAAACGTTGTACCATGTGGTGATAATTTTAATACAAAATTTCAAAAAATTGGAAGTCATTAACCTCAAAAGAAAAATTATTTTATGAAATAAATAATATTAAATAGAAGGGTGAGAGAAATTTTCTTTCAACTTAAAGCATGTCTTAAATCATATTAATAAGAGAAAAATTATGATTTTCAAATTCATCTATGATTTCTAGAAAATTGGCTATGAGGTGTGCTGATTCGGTCCAATTACTGGAGAAGGACCATTGCTATGCTAGGACAGAAGCCCCACCTAGAAGACAGCCGATGTGTAAACACTGCCCGGACCCGGACAGGCTTTGATCTGTCTGTTAGTGTTGTTACATCAAAGCCCCACTTCAGAGTGGTTTTCTCACGCCAAGGTATCTTTTCCCTCCCTTCCCCCCCCCACTACGTTCTGTACCAGTCAAAGGGGAAAACTACTCTGTTGGCTTGTTTGAATCTCTAGAAAACTCTGAACGTTTTTTTCAAATTTGTCAAGGAGTGAGTGTTATATGTAGTTTGACATGAAATTGCGTCAGGTTGTATAGAGGAGGTATATGCCTATTGTACGATAGGTTCTGTTTTATATGTAAAAATACATATATTTTCAACAGAGAAAAAGGTTCATAGGAACAATTTATTTTAACATTGAATATACAAAAAATATTCTATCCCGTTTGTTTTAAACCTTATGCCATAAAATAAACCTCAAAATGGTAGACAAATACGGTTAGAGTACACTCGCCGAGCCTCCTTTGGTTTCAAAGCTCGTGACACGGTTGATAGATAAATTTTAGTATCTTATGAAGTGATATTTTCCTTCCATAAGGAAAGAAACAATCTTGATTTTCTTATTTTTTCTATTTATTTATTTTTAGATTATGTAATCTTTTTACTGTATTTTAATCATATTTTCTGTAAGTATGATGTGAATAAATTATCACTATTATTTATATTTGGGACAGAATATAATATTTCTAAATAAAAAGAATTCAACTCTCACAAGGAAACATTATAGATTATAAAATTACAGTTTGAATAATTACTCCTTGAAATAGAAAAAAAAAATGAAAGACATTGAGTTCTATAGTTGATCTGGAAGAATTGTTTTAGGACCAATTATCTCACCACTCAACCACCACGTAACTCTCCCAATAAACTCAAATTTTAAGTAACCTCATAAAGGAGGCTGACGTGTCCCAGAATTACCTATCTACACCAGAGTTGATCCATGGCTGATAGAAAGATAAATGAAAAAAAAATCCTTCATATATAAAAAAATAAAATAGATTGTATCAGGAATATGTTTGATGTACGCGTGTATGTGTATAAATGAGGGTCTGTGTGTGTGTGAGAGAGAGAAGATGGAGGGATTTATATTACTGTATATATGCGTTGATTGTATTATTATACTATAATCAACATACATAGTTATTATGTACTCATACAAGCGTCCTAAGACAGACTTCATACGTGACCTACAGAAAATTAAAAAGGAACATGTCGTATCTGGTATAATAAAATATGATGTAACAAATATAGGTTATATGCATTGTGTATAAGTATTTGAGTTTGTAGTACAGTAGTGATATGTATTATGATGTTTACATCATATTAAAATGTTTTCCCTTATTTCTTTACTGTTCACCGAACGACTGTGAAGAAGATATCGTATTAACATAAAAAACCAACCCGATTTAGCTCAGAGGAGGATCCCTTATTGGACGGCCACAGAGAGACAAAGAAACAGTCGACGTATCCTTTAATCGCAGCAATTGAAGAGGAGGAATGTCGAGACAATGAGGGAATTCCAGGAGGAGAATTCCATGGTCCTTGGAACCCAGAAAGGAAAAGGTAAAACAATTATCGGCAAAACCATCAACATGTAGGCAAAAATACACACAATGCCCGAAAAGGTGAGCCTTCATTACTACTATGTCTGGTTTTTTGAGAAATTAGAATTTTATAAACTTTTAAATAAAATACATGTCATTTTTATTTTTTTTTTTTTTTCAGGAACACCATACACACACAAAAACGGAAACTTGGTATTTTGAAGTAAAATATGGAGATTTTTACTCGGGTTAAATTTTTTGATTTATTATTAAATACATCAAAAACTAAACACCACAGACTCCCTTACAATGATATATAATATATAATTAAACATTGAACTTCTTGAAATGGTTGAAAAGCCTAAACCGACGATAAAACACACCATATTCTGGTAAGGAGTAGCCCTATAAGAAATATTTTTTCGGTATTTTATTAATCTAGATATATTAGTTTCAGTGAATTAGTAAATTATGAAAAAGAATTAGGGACTCTGCAGTGAGCGAATCATTTGCATCTCTCCCTGAGAAGAACATTTTGGTAACATTATATGGGCCAAATAATAACACCTGAGGAGTTAAGATTGTTTTTTTTTAAATTCATAAATGTAGATTGTTTCGAATAAATTGTTTAAGATATTTTAAATTATCCAAATTGTTGGTAGTAATTTCATCCGCTATTTTTATAATTATTAATATAGAGCTTATATGTGTTCCCATGAAAATGTCTCGGTTATTAACAGAGCGTTGCGGATGTAATTACTTCCAAATATATGTTGAAATGTAATATATTATTTATAATTTATCTGGAAAAATTTATATTTATCTATAAATCTGTATTTTAAAAATTAAAACAAGATTTTTTAATAAATTCTTTTGATACACTGTTAAAATGGTACCTTGTTTTTATATTTTGAAAGCTATAACGTATACATTACTATATTCACCCTGTTCATCTGGTGTGTATAAATCAGAAAGCTCTGTATTAACGATGTAACAATATAATTTTTTATTTTGGGTAATAAGGCATGCTAGTATATTCCAATCAGGATCGCCAAGTGGGCGTAGCCATTTCCTCGAGGGCGGACTGGATGAAAAAACGCCGCTAGAGGACTAAGACGACGGAGCGTCGCAGATATTTACGGCCTGTTCCATCATTAGCGGACAAAGGCCCAACAACAGCGTGGTATAAGTCAGTGGGTCCATCTGCATAGTGGCTACTCTCTCTATCAGCCTGAAATAGTGGGCCTTTAGTATCCGATACAAGTTTGTCTCTGTCTGTATCCTTGTCTCCTGTCACGTCGTCCGTATTTGTAACTGGGATCCTCTTTTTCTTCTGTCTCCACCTTCCACTTTATCAGCACATACTTACGACCTTCTTTCATAAATAATTATCACTGTAAGGGTGTCGATAAATATCGAGTTGTTTCCATAGCAGCCCTTGTTGGACTGTACTATCCAGTCAAGCCTTGGACTATTCCACTAATGAATATTTTTTTTTTTAAACATTATATTGAAATAATACAATCTGTCACACTCAAGGACAATGAAAATAAGGGCTTGGGTATTCCATCATACCATATATACATAAAAATAATAATAATAATAAAAAATATTATGATAAAATAAAATAATGAGATAACTATGTCTAATAATTTAAATTTTTGATTTTTATATTTTTTGTTCGCATTAAGCTAAAATCTGAAATAATAGCATATCATATTGTATACGTTACTATTTTTAGCTTAGAAATAATTAGTTATAGCTTCATTGGTACCTATAGAATATTATAACTGAGAAATTTGTAACAACCGATAAAAAAATGATTAAGGGAACGCATGAGTTCTTTTATAACCAAATCTGGCTGGGTAATAGTTTCAGCGAAATAGAAAAGACATGAAAAACTGTTTTAGTTTTGATACACAAACAATTTTTTGAGTGCTGAATACGAATTTCAACTTTTTTTGCCTAATGATTACGGAATATGAAAGATAAAATTTATTAGAAATTATCGTACGAACAGTACAATCATCAAATGTATTTTATACGGTCCATCCAAGAAATCATTTATTCTGTATAACATATATTTTATTTATGTATTTTGTTGTACTTCATGGTGGAGCCTATTCATTTAAGTAGTCGAAGTTCGGCCTTAATCCTTGCATCCATTATGGTAGTTGCCTGAAGACCATAAATCAAAATACTGTATCAAGGGCCTACTTGAAAGATTACGAAATGATCTATCTCAGGTCAGATCGGGGGCTAATCTCCTGGAACATTAAAGGTAATGACAGAGGAACCGATAAGAACATGATGCCGAAACCGTGCCACTGCAGCTCAATGAGCAGTAGTATAAGACACCGGTGTGCTAACAGTTTACACAATATAATACTAGTGAATATAACTACGTGGAGAAAAAGCACAATATAATTCATAATGAGATTATTATTGAAAAATTTAAGCTATATTTAATTTTATTGTTTGATTTTTCAAAAAGTAATTGATGAATATTTGTCAGCAATTCTCTAAGTGAACATAAAATTTGAAAACTAAAAATAGCATGAATGCTAGCAAGAGATGAACCATGTTATCCCCTTAACCATATTGTGCTCATTAAAAAGAAAGTTTTTTATGTTTGCAATACTATGGTTTTCCAGTTTTGCTGTTGCATGCATTAGCAATTGTTAAATGAATATGCTTTGAGATGATTGAGATAGGGTTGCTTATTTTACCTTTTCTTCCTAGCAGTTGTAAACAGTTATTTAGAATAAGACATAAGAATTAATGAAATAGTATTGTTTCCTTCTTTTCAAGTTCCAACTAAACATAAAAATGCTGAAAACCTAAATTATCAAAATATTTATGGTTATATGTGTGTTGACTGTTAATTTGGTCAGACTCGCAAATGATTAAAAATTTCACAAAGGACATTTTGCGCATTAGAAGATATTGCGGAATAGTTTTTTCCATCAAATTTACTTATTGTTTAATTTTTTTTGGTACAGTTGTAAATTTCAATAAATATATAAATAAAAAAAAATGAACTGGCGAACAGGATCTACTTCGTAGAGTGAATGTGACATGTGAGCATTCTAATGATGTTAGAGTTTAGTCCTTATGTCATCAGTGTTTTTAGGTAAGCTGTAAACTGTTAGTCATTGACTGCTGTCGAGCGAATACCTTTGGAACCAATCTACAATAATCCACTGGTCAATAATATTTACTGTGAATTGTTCTCTTTTAATGAATAGTTTTAAAAATTCTTTGTACAAGCTTTGAAATTTTAACTTCCTTGAAATTCTATCCAATCTAAACAGAAAACAATATCCTCTACGAATGATCAGCCTTGATTGTGTGTGCCTAAGCACCAGATTGAGCAACACGACACCACTGAGCTCTTAGGAAGTAGATTGAATCTTGAGAATCTTCAATCATTTATAAGCAACTTGCTTGTTTTCCATTTGGTCTAGTTTTTTAATTATTGGATGTATTTGTTTTGCATTGTTCTATGATACCCTTATCGTATAACACTCTATAAAATAAATATATGTTAAATAATGAAACAAATATAGGCACTCTTGCTACCGTTTAGGGTAGGTTATTTTTACATTACACTCGGTTTTATCTGGAATATTTTTACATTAATAATTGACAGGGTGGTCAGCTATTTAATGAACGGAGGCACAAAAATTGAGCCATCTCCTTTAAAGAATTATTAAAATTAATAAACTGAATAAAGCTTGTATTATATTACTTGAGAACAAGAATAAGTGAAGAAAACGTCGAGGAATAAAACAAAAACGAATACCTAAAAAAAACGTTAACAGCATAAATTATCCCAATTAACATTTTATTAACAAAAACCATTTTCATTTAAAATGGAGCTCAGATAAAGCTGAGGAACTTTTTGGTTTGCCAAACAATTCAAAAAGCTTTTTAAAAAAATAAATTAGACTAAATTCTGTGCGACAAGCAGTTATATTAAACAAATCTCCAAAAAAAAGTATTAAAAAAGGTCGTTTTTTAAAGTATATATAGTGAATTCCAAAAGTATGAGGTGAAAAAGTCGAAGGTAATTGGTATTACTAAAAAAGTGAGCAACATTATGCCACAAACACGTAGGATTCAACTATAGCATTTGAATCTTCACTTGAGAACAGCAAAACTAGTTAGATTTCCAGTAGATAGTGATAATAAATTTGAAACTTTATATTAAATTTATGTCTGTAGCCGATATGTTCTATCCCCCTTCAAATTTCAATCTTAATAAGGAGGCAACTAACAATACAAATTGTATCTTTCACTCTATGTTCTGCATTTCAGAAGTTCATTTTCTCCCATATTTTTTCCCTGCTTTTATTTTTATTTATTTTTAAAAATCCCCTGCACTCACTTTTATCACTTTATATTTACTATCCATCCTTTCTCCTTTATATTTATATGTTTTATTTGTACTTTATATTCATATGTTATCTCCAACTTATACTTACTTACATTCAATCAATGTAATGTTTCTATTATATAGTTTACACACTTTTTTACCTCTATTTGTTTTTTATATTCTATTTTCTTCACTTCATTCATTGTATCCATTCTTTTAATTTTATTTTGTATGTTATATCCCTATAAATATTTTTTTAAAAAACTATTTTAATAATAATAATCCCCATCTATTATGTGTATTATCATTTGTGTGATTATTTTTAATATTTTCTTTAATTTACTAATACTCTTTCCTTTAGCAGTATTTTCAAATATAACGTATTTTAACCACCACCTCCTCACCACTCTCACTTGTTTCTGTCAATCTCTCATTTGAGCACTCGCCTTCCTTCTGCAGCTATGTTTCCTATCTTGTACATTATCTTTCTTTATTCTTGTTTTTACTCTTATTCCCTTATTTCATATTTTAATGTAAACTGTATTTTATATTTCTTTTGAATCTTTTGTTATTTCCATTTTCATTAACTGTCAAAAAATCTTTTGTTATTCTTATTTAATTCTACGTTCCACTGTACATCTTTTTTTTATTTACATTGTTCATTTATTTTTATCTCATTTAAATGTATGATGAAGCCTTGCAACGCGGGGTGAAACATTGGATCATAATAAATATTTTTATGACTATTTGAGTTTTATTTTCTTTGACCGCACCCTGACCATCTTCCTTTTATTTTGTATCACTTCTTCCCATTACTTATTCAGTACTCAGTCCAAGTTTTGACAATTTTTTAACAAATTTCTTTGGATGTATGAACTAATTGTATTTTAATTCACTCTCGGGGATATCGATTATTTATAGGTGCAAATTCTGATAACTTACCAACAATTATATTTCTTGCCTTTAGTTTGGACAAGATAAGTAAAGTAGTCCCTTTCTAGACGTAACATTGGTATTATCTTAGGAAAAAAAAATTAAAAAACTATTGCTAATATCTATTTGGATCTGTAAAAATATGCTTAAAATTGATGATACCTTAAAAGTTTCTCGAGAGCGTTAAGAAGCTTGACTTTCACAACTGGCTGGTCCATCAATCAAACAGTTACTAATCATTTGGCATGACAAAGATGGACATGGTTAGTCCTGATATGGATCTACTGACAATAAATGACAGGGACATGAAAAGGTGTGTCAAAACTTTTATCAGTTGAAGTCAGAATATGTTAAGTCGTTTTTAAAGTGATCATGAATTTCTGAGTGGTTTTGGAAAAAAAACTGAATGCTTTGATAAATCTAGTTCGGCTCGATTAATTAATTCCACTAATTATACTTAATGACTTAAAAAATGCTAATTCTATAACTAAAGGACTTTATTTATTTATTTTTTTTATGCATTCGTATTTGTAGTGGTATAAACAGGTTAGGTTTCTACAACTGAGACAGAAAACTAAAAAAAATGAATAAATTGTATGCCTTATACAATTTGTATACCATTGATAAATGAAAAAATAATTTTAAGAAAATTATTTCATCATTATGAAAGTCATGCACTAAACTAAACAGAATAAAATAATATCCTAGCTATTTGATACTGTATCATTATATTATAGCCTGTATCTTATATTATAGTACTATAAAAGTCTAATTTATAATACTTTGATTAAAGCAACAGAATAATATGAAAAATCAGAGGTATAACATGAATTTACATGGTTTACATTACTAACTTGTATATTTTGGTTTTAAAAGCAAAGGCACTTCGATTATATGACTCAAACTGTAATATTGATTCTTAAGAGTATTCAAATTGAATTTAAATATTTTTTAAATCCTATCGAATCACCTTTACCCTTCGTCGTAAACCTACCGACTGCCCTAAAGTCTCCTTTAATAATGTTGATCTTACCCCTGTCGAACAGATCAGCTACCTTGGACTACATCTGGACAAACGACTAGCCTGGAATTCTCACACAACACTGAAAAGACACGTCGATTTCGACTATTACCGCACTTACTGGACAAATAGTCTGATATGTAATGGAATTTTTAGCTTTAAGTAATTTCTTTTGTTGGCATGCCAAAGAAACCGCTAGGCCTAGTCAGAGACCCGATCGGCAAAACATTAAAAGTAAGGTACAAAGATTTGTAGATAATAGAGGGTATGCACCCCCTGGGAAAGATTGACCGTGTAGGCAGAGATAAACAAATAAACAGCCCTTATCACATGGCCACTCTAAAATCCTCGGGGAAAATACAGTCAAAGAAGAAATCCGCCTTAATTTAAACATGAAGGAAAAAGACCGAATTTCGCCGAAGGTCATTGGACCTTCTCACCCCTTCTGAACATAGAAAAACCAATCAGAACAGAAATCAAAAGAAGGAGCAGTTAGAAGGAGAGGGGAGAAAAATAAGCAAAAAGGGCAGGAGGAACAGAGTTGGATACAGTCTGGGACAGTCTGACCGTTGGACACAGTCTTGAGGACAAGCTGGGAGAGATGGGGACTTGAAAACGGTCGAGGAACACTTGAAGACCTGAAAGATGAGAGTCTGGAGGAAGAGAGAGCGGCTGACGAGTTGGAGACCAGAGAAGGAAGATACACCTCGCAGGGATTCAGCAGTGGCAGCCGGGAGGCTGCGGAGCCAAGCGAATATGGATACTCTGCCGCGACAACTGCCAAGCCGACCGACATGCCAAAACAAGTAAGACCTTTTCTGTTGTAATTTGAATGGCAATGATAGTATTAATAACTTAGAGTCAGTCTAAATATCAAAGATCCCAACTGTTACTTCTCAACTCAGAATATAATAATTAAAGTATAAGTAAACAAGTCTACCATGCTCTTTCTTAATATTATTCTTTCTAATAATTGTAAATATAAAACATGTAACAAAGACTTTACTTTATAATTAAGAATCCCTGCATGCCACATCATATATAATAGCTTAGTAAATTGGTGAACACGATATCGTTGGAAAGGAACTCCAATGATTAATTATAGATATTCATATCTAGCATACCATGGCGAGGCGGTCCATATGGTATCTAGTGTTTGAATTAAATATAGTGCATACTTTTTCAGTTGAGTCCCATCAGGAACCGATAGAGATACATAATACAAATACATAATATAAATATATAATATAAATACATAATATAAATACATGAAGAGATGAATAAATTTCAAAATAATACGTGTACGGGGAACCCCCTAGTCGGATTTTGAAACCCCCCATACACGGCAAGTCTAAACTCCCAATTCATTAAAAAAGACTGATCTCCATGACTGTAAAAAGGCCAATCTGGAGTTGAGCATTGAGGCTCTACTAAACCTTCGAACTCCTCTCGTATCCAATCATTCCAATTCAAAATCCTTCGTAAAATCCTTCTATAAATGCTCCTTACTTTGTCACAAATAAAATCATGCATAAAGACCTTAATGTTCCATATGTAACTGATCTAGACCGAACCAGATATCACTCCTTCCATTAAGAACTCTCTAACCTCCCAAACCCACTAATGTCTAACCTTGCTTCCTCTTCCATTCCTGACAATACTCTCAGGCGCTTGAAAAGGAGATGGCCACGAGACCTGCTAATGTAAAACGTCATTAGAGTGCTACCAATGGGTAGTTTCTCTACGCGCCTGTAACACTCCAATTTAACTGAGATCAAATTTAGTAAATGTATTATAATGTACCGTTGTAAATAACAACAAAAAAAAATATTTTTTTTTTAATTACTGTAATACACTTTTTTGTAATTTGTCAAATAGCGCCCACACTTTTATAACCGGAGCACATCATCAAATTAATAATATAAAACTTAAATTCAAGTTTTACCATTACTTTTTTTTCCTGGGATGTTATTTTTAGTGCACGATTTCAATAAAAATAAAATCAGTTTTTTGAATTTTTCTATTTCTTTTATTAAATTATAATAATTATTATTATTTTTTTAACTTATGGAAAATTATAATATTTCATTGTCATTGGATTTACGTTTTTTGAATCCAATTTTAATTTGATTGACAAAAAAAAGACTGAATAGATTCGTTTAAAAATTCGCAATAGTAGCAGTCATAAACGTTCCTAAGGATCACCAAGTAAAGCGTTAGCAAGGTTATGAGAATACAGTTTTCATCCAATATCGTTTTATAGAATTGATTCACCCAATTAGCTGGTACTCAGTTATACAACATTGGCAGGGTATTAAAAAGCTTGAGTCCAGCTGATCAATCATCAAACATTATCATTGACACTGTAAAATTGGTATTGCCTTACGTATGAGGATTTAACTATCAGTACCAAATTTCAGCTTAAGTGACATAAATTATGATTACAAGATCAAGACAGAAAACTATCAGTTTACCCAATCATAGTGACTATGACAGCATTTACTATCACTATCACCGTAGAAACTTGGCTATAATGTTAAAAAAATCTTAATAAAACAGGAATATTTCAATAATATATATATATTTATGTCTACTGCTTGTAAAGGTAGGCACTCACTGCTGGCATTCATAAAATTTCTTAATTATACGATTCCTTATATATTTCATTTAGAATTAAAAATGTCACTGCTGATTATTTTTTTTTTAAATTTCTTTATTGATATTTACAATTGTACATAAATACATCAAGTAAATTTGAGGCAATCATAATGGTATGGTACAAACATGTAGAGAAACTACTCAATGGTAGCACTCAAAAACATTTTTACAATATAAGGTCTCGAGGCCGTCTTCTTTTCAGACACCTCGGAGGATTGTCTGGAACAAAAGACGAAACAAGATTAGAAACTAATACTGCTGATTTACAGGGAAATAGTAAAGACAAAATTCTGCAAGATTAATAAATATTTGTATCGGAAATGAGTTTTCCTCATATGAATTTATTATATATGAAAAAAAATTGATATTCTCGAACATTAAATTCAAATGAAGAAAACATTTTAATATAAAATACAATTTTTTTTTTTTTTTATAATTTCATATCCTTCGTGATTCAGGTAAAAAATGAAAGAAACTTTTAGCGGTCATACTTTATGATGTTCATACATTGATATGAATTGTGATCAAATAAAATGACGAACTTCTACATTCCTGATACATTAATCCTACAGCTTAAGCTTTCCACTATTTCACCGATAAGGATATCTTCGTGAGTCAGAAAGACTCTACCGTGAGAGAGGCGAGGTCGGAACCAGTCACATTCCAGAGAACCTGGAAACTAGGCCCGCTACTGAATCATCTCAATGAAACTAACGCAGAATTTTAATCTTGGGGGTACTGAATTAATCTGAGGGGTACACGGACTTTTTTTCTCCCAACTTATAATGTAAACTGTAGTATTTCGCTGATATTTCGGTGTTTATTGTTAGTCATCGAACCTTTCTTTAGTTTTTTTTTTTAATTTCATTAACCTGGCCCAATACTACTCATAGGAATCGCTCATTTCACAGACATAATTTATTGTCAGGTTTTAAGAAAAAAACAAAACAAAAAAAAAGATTTCTAAAGGTAATGTGAGAAAGTACTTCAAAACCTCCCAATAAATCTTCTGTCTCCGGAACAATTAGTCATACTACTATCGAATACAAAAATAGATCACAAGCTGATTCATTTTGTATTTTACCAAAATTTTCTTAAATCTTAGGCTGAAGAAATGACATTTTAAATAGATGAATGAAATTTTAATAGACGATATATAATTCTTAATAATCCTTACATGTACTATGTATCTGTATATGCATTATGCTAGTCCAGCATGGTTTATATCACGTCCACAACAAACTCTTCTTACATACTTCATAATCTCCTCAATTAAATTCCCGACACTCAATGAAGTATGCTTATCTATTCATGTGATAGTCCAACACCTATGGATTTCCTCACTTTATTCCGCGTTTTTTTCTTTATATAGATATAGGAAAATGAATGAATTAGGAAGAAATAAATCATTAAATTTTATTGAAGGTTAAATTTAATTAAAGAATTATATTGAAATCACCACACCATTCTATTTTCATTAATGTTTAATATTTTTTTAAATAATGGATTTTCAGATAATTAATGTAGTAGAGCTTTTTTAACGTGTTTCTCCTAGCTAAGATTTATAAATATCTTGTAGATGAATCGTATTATGCCACTAATTGCAAATATTAATAACTACATTTTATATAATAGTAAAATACAAAAAAGTTAAATTTAAATTCATAATTTATAATAAATGAGTAAAATTATTTATGAAGGATATTTGTATATGTTAGAGTAAATTGGATAAATTAATTCAGTTTCAATATTTTATAATATTATTATTTAAATTTTTTAAAATTTCTAAAATCACGTATTTTAATTGACTAGGTATGCACTCATTCCACCAAGAAAAATATCGTCATTACACATATTGGTTAAGCATTAGTATGGAAACTACTAAGACACCACTGTGTCTTTTACTCACTAGTAAAAGGGAAAAAGCATGCTTCATAAAGTACAATGTTTTATGAATATGAGTGTTTCTGAAAATATTTTTATTGGTATTTATTAAATATATATTACTATATAAAATTATATAAAAAATAAAAGATGGTCCGAGTGCGATCAAAATAAATCAAATACTAAACAAACTATTTATTCTGAGCCAACGTTTCGCCCCACATTGTAGGGCTAAAAAAGATACAAAAAACTAAAATCATATTAAGGGGTGGCTAAAAATAATGTGAAAATTTATATAAAAATGAACAAAGCAAATGATTTAAATTTTATTATTATTAATCAAATTTATATAAAAATTAACCAAGTAAAATTTCATATATATTTTCACATCATTTTTAGCCAAACCTTAAATCACTTTTATTTTATGTTATCTTACACTCTTACTTTGTCGAACAATTTTAGTTGTTAAGATCTTATCTTCTATGTCTTTTTTTTTCTCTGGAAGTAGGGGTGAAACGTTGGTTCAAAATAAATAGTTTATCCTTTTATTACACACGGGCAACCAACGATATTCTAATAAATAAATATCCTACTTTCTAAATTAGTGTATTGTGTCATTTCTGATCGAAACACTTTTTAAACTTAGTTCCTACTCAAATTAACTAGTACGTGGGAATGCGGGGCAACAGGTGAATGGATAAATTACATAATTTGGAATGCAAAAGTTTCTCCCCATAAATTAAGAGAGACGAAGCAATAAAACGGTTACTGAAACATCAGTTTCTCTGTGAGGATTAACATTGAATAAAATCTTACCTGTTTCTGGTGCTACAAGTTTATAAAGAAGTTTTGAAACTTCTTTAACCAAATAATTATTTTTAAAAAAATACTTTAAATGTTATTTAGATATCTTTTTCTCGTAATTTATCCATAATAGACCATGGATATATCTAAAATACAGGAATTTAAAAATTTACATCATTTAGGTATTCATTATACTATCGATTTTAGTTCATTTTCACGAAATAGATAGTTACAAAAATTTTATATAATATCGTTTCTACTCTATTCCAATGTAATTGAATATTAAACAAAAACTTTTTTTTCTTACAATACAAAGAACATAAATATTCCAATTTTCTTAAAAAATTAAATATCGATTATCCCTGCCATAAAAATATAATAATCACAAAGTATTGTGAATTGGTCGATTGCCAGAAATATAACACAAATTGTTACTTTTTAAGTCATTTTTATCTGTTTTTATATTTAAGAAAAATTATTTGGTGATATGTTATTTTTGTTGCCAGCATCACCAGCTGGTTTCCTCATTTAAGAAATCTAGCAAAATTCAGTTCATTCAATTCATTGTTTTAGTTCTCTCATTATATTATAAAATAATCAATCTGATTAAATTTTATTATGAAGCCAAATCCTAGAGTGTTTGGTTAAACAACACCATCACGCTATGACATCCATGATACTTTTTTTATGTTGCAAAGTTTTGTACGCCTTAAGTAAAATAAAGTATCTCTTGAAGATTCAGTTAATCAGAATTAAATATGAAATTAATTAATCGAGTAATTTTAACTATTTTGTACTAAGAAAAAAAGGAGAAAATAAATATGAAAACATTGTCATGTCACACAAAAAGAAATATTGACCTTCTAAAAGACTAATATTGGAAGATAATTAATAAAATTTTACTTCCAGAAAGCTGTAGGTAGGATTTTGATAAATAATCTAAATTAGAAACTCAGAAGTAAGCTAATTCGATTTTTATCAATTACATATTTCAACATATATATTTTATATCGTTGAGTTAGCATATGAGATCCATTGCTGTATCATACACAACTGTAAAGGTTTTTGCAATATCGCCTAGAAAGAAATTAAGTGGTTAAAGATTTAGTAGCCTGGGTAAGGTTTTTAAAATTCAATCTGGATTGAAAACTGACATATTCTTGTCCAGATTATGACCAAAATAATTAATTCCTATTTATTATATTATTAGTTATTATACATAATTAAATGAATGATAATAATTTTTAACTTGTACTAATAGGTGTCTTGTTGTGTCAAAAATATGATTTTATATTGTCCAGTCCACTTTTGGTTTTGATTAAACTCGTCATAATAATATGTAATTAAGTGAGCTAGGTTTTCTTTCATAAGAGCTAGGTTTTATTCAGATTGAAATAGTCTGGGTGGGCTTGATAACCGAATTTTTAATAAAAGCTTTCTCTTAATGTAGTTTATTTTAAATAATTAACAATTTACACTGTTAGTAGTAATAAAAAATACATAATGGAAGAAGATAGTTGATCGTATGAACTAGATTGTAGAAAAATAGGTGACAGTCAATGAAGGTATAAAATAGTAAAAAGAAAACTATTTATTTTTAGCCAACGTTGTTGTTGTTGTTGATTTTTGCTTAAAGGCGTAAAACCCTCTGGTCATCAACGCCTATGGGATGATAAAAGTAAAAAAATAAAAAAAATAAAATAAATAAATA
>NW_027111194.1:24093-28907 GCF_000696795.3 Halyomorpha halys | reverse complement strand
CAGATGTAGCAATGTTACTGGTTGTTTTAGAGTCCAAGGTGGGTTCTGAATTTCAGGCTTCATTATCGGAATCGTTTTAAGTGTAGAGATAGCCAAAGTGATTCTTTCTTCCTGAGTGAGTGTTGGGTTTTGTTTCTGCCGAAAAGCTATGGAGAATTTAGATCGAAAAATATATAGCCAACGTTTCGACCCACTTTGCAGGGTTTCGCCAAGGCTGTCAGATTGAAACCAAGATTTCTTTTACTTTTTGGGTGCCTTTATTGACCGCCAGCCGGACTATCTCCCTACAAAAAAGTACATGGATATGAACTACGAAAAAAATCGAATATGAACTGAAACAGGAAATAGATATTTACATGTTTCAATTTTTTTTATAAAGATAGTTGAAAATGTATAACTATTGTCGTAACAATTATGGAAATACAAATCTCTTAATTTTTTACTTAACCTATGTATTGAAATATAGTACACAGAAGAATTACTATCTTAATGGTTAAAGAAGTGGACGTTTTGAAACGGGTTAGGATTAATTCTAGAAGTAATCAACTCAATTCAAGATGGCAAGTGAATGTTTTGTGATTTTTACTTTTAGCTAAGTTCTAATAAGTCTTCTTTGAAGCACCTGAAACACATAACGGGCTGTTATCGTTGGAGTTTGAAACTCATTCATAGTTTATGGATTGAATATTTAATATTTTAATTTGAGGATTAACAAGTAAGCAGCTTAACTATATTAATTATAATAAAAATCATATCGTGATCATTAAAGATTTTCAACATTACTCTTCCGCAAAGATCCTGAGTGAAAACCCTTTCAAGGAAGCAATGCCATTAAGAAGGGAGTGGCATAATGCAAAAAGAATGCTCATTTCCAATTGAACCACCACTCGCCAATCATTTATTCCTTTCCTTTTATATTCAGAGATTCATTGCTAAGACGGTAGCTCCCGTAGGCCCTATTACCAAGAGGACGCTTTAAGAAATTAGACCAAGCCCCAAGGTTTAGGTTTCAGTTGAGAGGGGCGAAGGCACATAAATTATTCACCCAACCGCCCTTTTCGCTCACTTTTTAAAAAGGTTGCTTGTTTTGGATGGACCCTGAAGGAGTTGGTGCAGCATTTCTTCGACCGACCCCAAATTCAATTACCACTTTTCTAAAGTAACGGCTCCACTTCTATCTCATGTTCCTTCCCTTCTTTTATATTTTAAAGTTGAACATTTTAGGGACCACGTGGTTGGGAAACTGCAATCTGTAGTTCACAGGGTATTGATAATAGATCGATAAGTTGAAACGTTCTTTGCTATCGTAGAATGTTAAGCAACAGATCAAATATCAATTTTTCGTTAAATGAAACATTGTTAGGAGAAGGAAAATTATGCCAGTGAGTAACCGAAATTCCGGTTCTTGATCAAAGAAAAAAAAAGTAAAAATAATCAAATCATGTATCTAACCTTCCGTTTACATTACTTACCTTGAATCTGATTATAAATAAAATAATACTTCTAAATTTCAGTTTATTAGTTATACCTTATTTTTCCTGATTTTAATGAATATAAGGTATAGAGAATAATAATAATTCTTATTATTTTTGTAAGTAATGGTTTTTAATTTGATTAAAATTAATACAATCAATAAGTTATAATTAATAAATTAATTGACAATAATAAATAATTAATAAATTAATATAATCAATCATTGCAACAAAACCATTAGTGGAATGGCTGTCTGTTGCTTGTATGGGAAAACTATTTGTTATTTTTCTTTTCTTTTATTTTTCTGAGAGAGAATGTTGTTTATAGGATATTTTTAATTCAGATTTGTTTGGCTTCGATGCAATTCATTAAAAAGAAACCTCACAAGTGGCAGATTAAAAATAAATTACTTTTTTTCCTCCTTTGCCACAACTATCTGTCCGTGTAATAATTAGAAGGAACCCTGACGTGGACTTTGCTCAGGCTATATATAACACGTCGCCTGGCCGTTCTATTTTCTAACTGATTTGTTTGTTTTTTTTCTCCCGGCTACAAGTTAATGCAAATCGTTTATGAATTAAATTTGGTCGGGGCGGTAAGGGCCTGTCGTGTGTGGACGAAAGTGAGCCAAGATGCCAATCACCGTAGGCTGTACCCTGTCCGTGGCTCAAGGTGTCCTCTTCTTTCATTTCAACGCGGCCGGTTGTCTTTGGCACAATATCAACAACAATTAAGTGTCTTATGAGTTATGCTTTTTAGTTAGTTATATTTGTCCTGAGGTCTTTCGTATATTTAGCTTTCTAATCTAATGGTAAACAACCACCGCAAAATAAGAGGATTTTGTTTAATTGAGAAAACATAAATTTCTATTTATTCATACATATATACGATAGGAAGATAAAGAAGAATAAACTGTTAACAGTGTTTTACTGTTCCTGGGATTACTAGATATTAATTTTCTACAGTATATGTATTAATTTTAAAATTAATAACTAAATAAATAAGCAAGTATATAATAAATAAATAAACAATAAATAAATTTAAAAGATATTTAATTTTTGGTTCTAAACCGGCTTTCATTACATCACAAAATACAAAGACACGTATAGAATAGAAAAATATACAGAAATCATTAAAAAAAAATTGAAAATACAAATTTGTTTTAAAAAATCTAAGATGGGCTAAAAACCCCAACCTTTTAAATCCTACAAATTAAGTTAATCAATTCAATCACCTACTAATGTAACCGGATGAATTGAAAATAATTATGCATTTGATAAATCAAGGTTTTTAAATCAGTTTGGTTCGAAATAAAGAAAATTTTCAATGTATCCATGCTTCGTTGTTGGTTTTGTTCCTTTTTTTTCATCATAAATTGAAAAATATTGAAGTGTAAAGGAAAACTTAGTTTTACTTTAGTATCATTTCCTTTTCCATTTCAGCCATAAACAATGAATGAAAACTGTTCAATCTCGAAAACGAGATACGTTCGGTATTGAAATTCTTTTATATAGAAAAAAAAAGTGGGAGTCCATAGTGCAACTATAAATAACAAGCAATAATTTCGTACAGTATTCCTTCCAGTAATTAGGTGATATAATTAAAATAATTACATTTTTTAAAAAAAATAAATAGTGATCAATACATATATCTTTATGTCGTTATTGCGGAAACATTTTGATCAAATCGTAACTTACAATTCTTATAGTTTTGTACTTTAAAAATATATTGTCATATATTGCAATGTATAAATATCCATTCAAACGTATTTCACCAGAGGAGGAAACACATGATTGTAATATTTATTTATTTGTTTTATTAAAATACTTTATTTAAATAGCACAATCTGTCACACTCTAGGGCTGTAAGTGCTCTACCATGCCATGTGTACATATAAAACAAAAATAAAAGTAAAAATAATAATAATAAAGATAAAAGTATAAATTAAAATCGATGAAATATAAGAACATTGTAAATAAACCATAGGTAACTAAAATAATTAAATAATAGCAAAATAAGAAAATAACTAAGATAAATAATTCAATATAAATTAAATCATCAATTATTTTATTGAAATATAATATGTAATTTACTCAACTAAGTTAAAATAAAATGAGGTTCATTGAGAAATCGGATCCCTTTTATTTTCAATTAACCTTCTTAATTAAAACTGTTGCAGTCCTAGTGTATTTAAGAATTACATCGAATTTGTTAACGAAATATTAAAGATAGAACAAATATTATATTAAAAAAAATTAAACATTAAAAAATGAGGATGTTTCATCTAAAATCTTAATTATCTCAATTGTTTAGTTCTGGTATTCATTCCATGGTGTATATTCCTCAGTATAGAAATGTTCTTATCATATTGAAATTTATATATAATTTAACACAATATTTTTTTAGGAGCAAATGTTAAGAAAAGTATGTAAATCTTATATTAATGAATTAAATGATTATATCTGTAATATCGGTTTGTCATTTCCAAAACATTGCTATAATATTATTCATGTATGTATATATGGTAAAACAAAAATCATTAGTTTTATGTTTTAAAATTAATGAGAAGTGATTAAATATTTTGCCTTGATTGATTGCCGAAGTAGTCCTATGTCGCACTTTCTTTTCTAAATGTCAACCAGCTCCACCGGAGTGAGATACCCCTAAAATTCTTGCACCTCGAGGACGGATGACCTTTTACACTTCCTGGGCCTACTTGGCTCACTTCATTAGGCCCAATGAAGGATGGTAGCCTGGATTCCGATCGCGGGGAAGTCACGACTTCTATTTTCTCAAGTTTTTAAGGAAGCGAATAAACACTGTCTTTGTTGAAACAATACTTAGCCGGAAGGAATTTAGTAATGAAACGTTTTACTTGGAATAATAATGATAATTGTTTTTTCCAATGTCAGTAAAGTTTCGTAGAAAAAAAAAATACATTACAAATTATTTGCTACAAGATTATGATAACGATACAAAATATAATTCACTCTTAGTGTACTATTCAGTGTTTGTTAGTCAAAATTCCCTACTGGCAGTGATAGCATACCCACTACTTGCAATAGTAGTATATCTAATATCGTCAGTACAACTACAAAATACTTTATTAGTAAATTTTGCAATCAATGTCAAATTTTTACTAGGTTTTCTTTTCTTTTCGTTTGCGCTAAAAGATACCTAACTTTATATGCTACGCCACTAATAAAAAATACTAAATGATCAAGTAATGAGTTTTATTGAATTTTTTTAATAATAAATATATTTTTATTGGAGATTAATAATACAGTATCCCACAATCAGGGGTAATAAGTATCAGCCTTGTAAGTATGTATTCGTACTAT
>NW_027111194.1:17704-22788 GCF_000696795.3 Halyomorpha halys | reverse complement strand
TCCAAGGATATGTATATAAGTTAAGTATCGTCGAGTGGAAACAGTGAAAAGGCTATGAAATGACTCTCACGGTTTTCAGAAATTTCAGCTCTTAATTGACCCCAGTACTTCTATTTATATATGTCAATCAGCTGTTAGACTCGATCAGCTGATACGGCCGGTCAGCTGTTACCGTGCTTCGGCCATATCTTATATATATATGATATTTTTGGATCCCCCATCCACCTTGAAAAAGTGGAAAGCCTGAAACATAGCAATTATATCTACTTTAGGTTTAAATTGTTCTGAATTTTCAATGTAAAACAACTTTTTTATTTTATCCTGTTTGCCTGACAATATATACATGATACATGATCTACGTTTCAGTTGTCAATCAGAAATATGAAGTTCAAATATATGATGAATATGTTATTGAAGGAAATACAGCTGTTTTTCGATGCCAAGTTCCCATCTATGCTTCAGAATTCATTATTGTGACTTCATGGGTTGAAGGTGGACTTCATAATTTATATCCAAATACAGACACAGGTGAATTTCAACAGTCCACTTTAATTTTATCAAACTCTTGATTCGTACCTCATCACCTCTTGCACTTAAAATAATAGTTAGTTTTCTTTGGAAAATTGAAGATTCTATGTAACTTAATATGTATCTATATAGATATATAAAATAAATCTATGATTTAAAAATACTTTTTTTCACCGATTGATCACTGGAATCAATCTGTATGGCATTACTTGAGGTACTTGAAATTTCACTATATTAACTTACAGTCTGAGTAATTTCAAATTATTATGTATAAAAATGTTGGTTTATAGAAGAAGGTTTGTTATTGTAATTTCATTATTTGTAGGAGGAAAGTATATGGTAATGCCTAATGGAGATTTGTACATCTTCCATGTAACTGAGGAAGATAGTTACACTAGCTACGGTTGCAGGACAGTGCACAAACTGACTGGAGAGGTACAAGTCAGTATCTATCCAGGAAGAATTATTATGACAGGTAATTGATTCCAACTCAAGCACTGCTTATTAGTGTCAGTGAATGGCTAATATCCTTTAAGTTAATTAAATATTTTGAAATCAAATTTATAAAAACATTGTGAAGGCGACGATAGTCATAGATCATCATGGCTGTTTTTTTTCTGAAATTTCTGAATCATTTATTACAAGGAAGTAATAAATGATTCAGAAAGAATTAATATCATTATATTGTTTGAAATCATACATGAGATATCTCTTACATGCTAGCAGAACCAAAAGGAGGCATTCAACCAACACTTCAAGTTGAAAAGCGAAGCCGATACAAAGTCAAATTGGGAGACAATATCGTGTTAGCTTGTCTTGCTCAAGGCTATCCGCTACCAGTCTTCAGGTATTTCCTTAATAATATACCTTATAAATATTTTTTTATGTCCTTATTATGAATTTCATCATTCTTTACTTACATATAAAAAATCTTTTAATGTAGATTCATTAAATAAAACTGTGTATTTTTTTACTTTATAAAACGTTAACAGCTAAAACTCAATGAGATGTAAAGTAGTTACGAGGGTACGTCAATATTTATCCGCAATTTGGTTATATTTTTGTTTATGTTGGTAGCACTATCGCATGATTTGTTTATTTGTTGTTATGCAAGTTTCAATCTGCCCTGTTTATTATCACCGTTGATTAATAACCATAATAACAAGGTAGTATAAAATGTTTATAACTACATGTACAATATGGTACATTAGAGTACGGAATTAATTATTACAATATGTTGCTCACGGTATAGGGTGTCTTCTTAGATGGCCCTGCTGGATTTCTCGTAGTTGGATAACATTATAAAAAAATACTTATTTGATATTTTTCGGCCTAGTATAAGATTCCGACCTGATTTTGAAAAACAAAAAAAAAAGTATAGGGTGTCTCAGACCCTGTACAAATTTCAAATTTCAAATGCGAACCTATACCTTCAGATACATCATTTTAATATAGTTTTAAACTGAAATCAATGGTGTTACCAGATTTTAAATCGGTCAATGAATTAGAAAGTTATGGTACAAAATAAAGAAAAAATAATAATTTTGTTTCAATATCTACATATTATTTCAATTTTTTTTTCACCCAAGAAATAATTTGCCCACTTTGTTATCTTTTTAGCTCAAATTCATAAGAAAAAGTTCGTTTAAAAGTTGTATTGAAGGATCGAAATAAACCATTTTGCGAATGAGATAAACTGTTTACATTCTCTGTCATTGTTTAGCCAAATAGTCTTATGATAACGAATTTTAATCTCTGGAAACAAACAACTTTTACAACAAAGTTGAAACCTACAAACATTCTGTATGCCTAGTTAATATTAAGTAGTCAGTCAGAATAAACTGATGAGGAAAATTTTCCTGTTAGCAAAAAACTGTTTCATTGAAAGTGGTGGTGTCAGATTTACACAATCCGATTTTTTTCCTCCTCTTTTTATTTTGTATAAATTCGGGGTCAGGGGTCTCATTTTCTGATTCTGAACTCCACGACTGCGATGTCGTCGAATTCTGTGCCCTAATCTGATGTGATTCAGAGCTCCGTAGAATTGGAATCACAATCAGAGAGCTGCCAACGCTGCTTTCGACGGCCTTTCCTACACCTGGTACACCATTGCTGCTTTACGGAAAAGATCAATCATGTTGATCCATTTATATCCTCTCCAAGTGAATGTGTCAATCTGTAGATCATTGAGTGGTGCATCTGCGGTATGTGTTATCGGTTGCCTCCATTTTGGTGGGTGTTTGTCATACTTAGTGTGCAGACAAACTTCGCAGTTTCCTACAACCTCCTTGATTATCTTCCTTTACTAAAAGCACCTTCTCTGATGGTATGACTTGGTCACCTCTCTCTGTCGTTCGTCTTCGCAAAGGGTTTCCATAACTTTCCAACGGATAAACGTTCTATCCACCACTATTTGTTCGCCATGTAAATATGATGAGTTTCTCCAGGGTCTGAAGCACCCTTTAATGTTTTACAAATCTGATAGTACCTCACACCTGACAATGACTAAATCGTCGTAATTTTGCTCCACCCATACTTGCTTCACTCAACTTTTACCAATCCAGTATTCCAAGGCCCTATTTCATAATGAAAGCTAATAGCATTAGTTCAAAATACAAGTATAGAAACAACGTGGTAATTACATTAATATTTATTTCTTGTTATAATAGGGAGGACTATTAGTGATATTGCAGGAGTTAAAAAATACTAAAGTGCAAGTTACTATTGAACAAGTCAGTGTAATTGTATTAAGTTAAATCGATAAAAATAATAGTATTAGTTTGTACTCTATTATGAAACAGGGCCCTGGTCTTCCATACAATCTGCCACCTCTTCATTTATTATGTCGAATAGTTCTTTCACATCTAGAGGTCTTCCTTCCTCTGAGCTCACGTTAGACGACGATTCTTCTCTATCATCCTCTTCTGCCACATTCTGTTCTTCTTCCTCTCTTGGCGTCCAAATTGGCTTGTCCAAAATGTTCTCAAATCTGGGGATCGGGTACTTCTCGTCTATGATATTCTCGTTCAGCTTCCTGTAATCTATACCACCCTGTATTTTTCGGTAATTTCACCAAGCGCGCTCTTCTTTTGTAATGCCAACAATGGACTAGTGTACGGGAATGTATTATAAATAATTATTTCCTGGTACTTTGAACTTTTGAGCCCTTCCGGGATGTGGTGACGTAGCGCCTGTGGGCATCTCTTCTCTTTCGGATATGTCACTTTGTTTTGTTTAAGTGTGGATGGATGGAAGACCAGTAGATATGGAGGAACTGCAAGACATAATAAACGACAACAGGCGGCTGATTGTATGGAAGACGAAGACCGTAGGATTGCTCAAAATTTAGTGCAGCAAGTATGGGAGGAGCAATATCACGACGGATTGGACGCAGCCAGGCGTGAAGAATGATCAGATCTGTAGAACGCTGAATAATGCTTCTAAGCCTGCAAAACGTTTCACATTTACGAGGGAAATGAAACCGTTTGGGAGAAGATTAAGCGGCTATGGTGTGATGAACAAATAGGAATGGACAGGACATTCGCCCGATGCAAGCTGATGGTTTAAACCGTTTGGGAAGACAAGCGCCAGAGAGAAGTGACTGTCGCGTATCATCGTGGCACAACAAATCACCGCGGAATCTTGGAGACCCTGCAAGCGTTAATCAGAAGATACTCTTGGTGGTAGACGAAGAAGACATTCACAGAAGTTGTAGGAAACTGCTACATCCACCAAAAGGCAAACAAGAGGAGATACCCACCGCATATGCACCGCTCAACGATCTAAACTTTCACGTGGAGAGTATTTAAATGGATAACCATAATTGATATCTACAGTAAGGCGGCAGGAAAAGTACCCAGAAGCAGTCCTGGCAGCTCTTCGAATGTGGTTTCAATTTTACGTAGTTCCGGAGCGCATCTCTTCAGATTCAGGCTGAGAATTCGATAATGCCAGAAAATGAAGGTCCTTGACGTAATATGGCATCTCAACACACCAGGGCACTCCAAGAGTAGAGAAGGCATAGAGTGGCTTTATGGCACATCGAGTGACCATCTTCGACTATATCAAGTTAACCAGGGACTGGAACCGGACGTGGCATTGCCTAATGTGTTCGCAGCAAACAATCATTCTGTATGATTGTATACAGTTACGGAGTTTTCACCATTTGAAATCCTCTTTGGGCTTGGAGGACACCGTCGGGACTATAAGGGCATGGCAACAGAAGGAGAAGAAATACTTAACAACTATGTTGCTCGAAGAAATATTGTAACAATAGTAAGTATCAGAGAACCCAAAAAGAGGAGAACTGTCTATATTGAAGAATTAAAACTTGCTGCAATGGCAATATAAAAGCTGAAGTGTAGCTCATACTAGATTAGATTTCAGAAAATCTAGTTATTTATTCAATTTCTTGTTTTGTTTTTTTTGTTTTCAGGTTGTTATTGATTTTTGTAAATCAATCTTGTATCTTGTATCAATTTTGTAAATATCGTATTTTTCATTCTATGTTTTTGATTTTTGTGCGTATTTTCTTTTTCATTCTAGCTTGTTTATTT
>NW_027111194.1:15196-15876 GCF_000696795.3 Halyomorpha halys | reverse complement strand
CTATGTATATTTTCAACATCATTGATCTATCAGCTCCCCATGATGTTTTAGCGAGGACTTATAGATTTTAATTTTATATATGCATCTGTTTCTAAGTGTACTGATGTGATTGTTCCAAGAAAGACGCCTATGGAATATGAGGCCTAAAAATCTACAATGTTCGACATACGGTAACGGAGAATCTCCTAGGGTGAGTTCTGGGGATGGAGGTGTTATTCTTTTCCTGCTGAAATGAAGACATTTAGTTTTTTCGGTTGAGAAGGTAAGACCTGAGCTATTTGACCAGTTTTTTTAATCGATTAAGAGCTTCTTGTAATTTGATTTTTATTTGGTTTATATCGTTTGAGCGGCACATAATCGCTAGATCGTCCACATAGAGCATCACCTTTATTCCTCTCGGCATGTTTCTTCCTAAGTCATTGATGGCCAGGGCAAACAAAGTTGTGCTGAGAACACATCCTTGTGGTACTCCGATTTTTTGTTCGAAATTACCAGAGAGATGATTTCCTATTCTGATTTTGAATGTCCGAAGGGATAATAATTGCTTGATGAATGTGATGAACAGATTACCTGTAAAATTTAATGATATAAGCTTTTTTATAATAGTATTTTTGTTCGTACAGTCGAATGCTTTAACCATGTCGAAGAAAATTACGACTGCTTGCTGCCTTTCTATGAAT
>NW_027111194.1:3622-12880 GCF_000696795.3 Halyomorpha halys | reverse complement strand
GCCGGTATATAACATCGCGTATTTTCACAATGTCTACTTTGACTGCATTGTACACACACCGACTGCTTCTTACATTGTGCCGTAGGGTGATTAAAGAAATAAAACTTTTATGTTACAGCAGTTCAAGCGTGTTAGATCTTATTGCTTCTACTCTTTTTTAACATTTTACATTCACTGATACTTAAGTTATGGATAAGTTATAATACGACAAGGCGTAGTGTCCGCCTTAATTCTCCCTACCCATGTAAATAAACAACAAAAATGTATATAAGACGTATTAAGAGAAAGAATAAAACAGTTTTATTTCAGTATCCTTGCGTATTGTTACTCTGCTCGATTATTGTTTTTTTGTGTTTCTCTTCCGACAACACTTAAGTGGTGCTGAAACCCGGGACCGTTTTATTTTATTTTGTTATTCAGTCTACAGTTTTTTCCTTTTTTCTCTGCATGTAAATTGTTTTTCTCTCTCTTTTCCAGTTTTCTTCGGAATCTTTTCTAATGAGAATGGATGCAGATGGGACCCCGATTGTACAAGGAACGAGATTTAATGTAGCAGAGGAGGCAGTAGCTCCCGCAGCTCTCATGACGCAGGATGAGGCCGTAGCCCTAGCGGGCCCCGAGGCCTTAGCTATTCTATAGATAAAATAAAATACGGAGTGTGGTCGAGAAATGACGCACGAGAAACTCTGATTAATTAAAAGTGACCTGTACTCGATGTAAAAATAATAGTTTGAATTAACTTGTTTTAAAATATATATTGCCAAATAATGTTGAAAGACACAAAACAATATGGTCATGACGCAGGATGAGGCCGTAGCCCTAGCGGGCCCCGAGGCCTTAGCTATTCTATAGATAAAATAAAATATGGAGTGTGGTCGAGAAATGACGCACGAGAAACTCTGATTAATTAAAAGTGACCTGTACTCGATGTAAAAATAATAGTTTGAATTAACTTGTTTTAAAATATATATTGCCAACTAATGTTGAAAGACACAAAACAATATGGTCATGACGCAGGATGAGGCCGTAGCCCTAGCGAGCCCCGAGGCCTTAGCTATTCTATAGATAAAATAAAATATGGAGTGTGGTCGAGAGATGACGCCTGAAAAACACTGATTAATATAGAGTGACTCGATGTGAAAATACTAGTTTGAATAAACTAGTTTTAAAATATATTTGCCTAAGAATGCCAAAAGGAAAAAAATATATAAAAAAGCCAAAGCAGTGGCTTGTTACAGATATATAATGCCTATAATTAAATATATAATGCCTTAATAAGTTATAGAGCGTGATCGATTGATCATAATTAATGATAACAGGTTCCAGCTTAATGGTACTGATTACAGATGATCGTAAATAGAATGCCTCTAAAATAAAGAGTGGAAAACAATGGCTGGATTTCCTTGGCTGTGGCTAACCCCATAATTACCTCCTCCATTATAGATAACGCTTAGGCAGTATACTGATGTTTCAAATGGTTAAGCTTGATTGGTTTGTTAATGGGAAAGTTTGTTTTAAAGTGGTTAAAGTAAATTTAATTTATAAGTGTGTGAATAGGTTTTACTGTCTTTCTTTTTAGTTCAGTGATAATATTGTATGCTTAATAATGGCCGTATAATGCCGACCGCCATTTTGATTGATTTTCTGATTGACACAGAATTTTAAATCTATTGTGCTAGAATCCAAATAATAATAAAAAAAAAAATGATTTAATATTACTAGTCGGTTTCATCAAATGTTTTGAATGGACCTTCCTCAAATTTTAAACTATGTAGGAGTTAGATCCAAGTCTAGGTTTTAAGTGTTCCATATCAGAAGGGGTTTAGTTCGAGAAAAAAAAAGTGTTATTGAGATAAACTGATATATTAAAATAAAGTGAAATAACTGGTGGATGGGTGAGACCGAAAAGGTTATAATAATGTTAGGATGGTTAAGCAGAATTGAAATATGATGCAAATGATCTATTAGTGAGATGTGAAGAAGATGTGATGAGGGTCACCATTTTGTGTCTGTAGAAGACGGAAATGTTCTTACTTGTGTCACTGCTCTTTTTGGCCCCATATGGGATAGGTCACCAGATGGATGGTGTGCCACTGCCGCTCAACGCAGAAAAGTTGCCAGTTTCTGGACTGTGTGGTCCGTCCACCACGCTCTGGACCGACTTCTTAGCCTAACATATCTTTAGTCAACCGTGGTACCAAAAAGAACAATGAGCTCCCTGTCAACCCATCAGGACGCCACCGGTCCGGAATTCACCATTTTGATTCTGATTCTTTGCTTACTCCCTAGGTGGTGTTGAGGTTACTTGGAAATCGCAAGGTGGAGGTGGCGCCCCCTCTAGGCCTTATGACTATATATTTCAATGATAGAACAAACTAAAAGCAGTAAATATTGTTTATATTTTTAAGAAAATATATCCTTGAATTCTCAACTATTCTTAATAAATTAATTTTAACTACGTAACATTTCGGGCAACCTGCTTCACATGAATTATTAAAACATTACCTACTATTCTGCCCGGCTCTCATATGATATAGTCAGATTAACTAATATTTGTCACTGATTCATTTGGGAAGAAATTCTTTTATTAGAAAATCATTAACTTGTCAACACCAATCTTTCAATTACTGGTTAAATAATATTGGTAGATAATTTATTTTAAATGGACTTAGATGTTTTCTTTTTTTCTTTTTTCAACCTCAAATTTGTCTCAGTTATTTACTTTTTATTTTTATATTATTTATTTTTTATTATTTTCGTTATTTATTTATTTTATTCTGTAAATTCTGTAAGAATGATTGCATACATCACTATTACTTGTTGTCCACAAGTGTGGTAAATTGTAATATTTGTCAATAAATAACAATTTATAACTCATAAAAAGTTTCAAAATCGGTCTATGTGGAGTAAAAAAAGAACAATAAATGCAGAAATCAACACCAAAGAGATCGTCTTGAGGTTATGGTAAGAAATTAGGTGTGAGTATTTGATTATTAAATGTAGATTCTAATTCATGGAGTTATTAGAGCCAGTATATATACCAGTGATTAGAAAATGGATCTGATAATATATATTTTGCGCAAACATATTTAACAATGGATAATTTTGGTTGTCTCACATGAATGTTTTATCCTAACTTCAAAGAAATTTTTATTCATTAATTCTTTCGAGTCCAATGTTACTAAAGACTAACATTATTCAGTAATCGACATGCATGTTCATGTTCAATTTTAATCTTTTATACATACAAATAGTTCAAACATACCTAATGGGATTAACTAACATAAGTTATAAACTATAATCCATATGCAAATCCACGAAAACACAGGCGTACTAGTTAACAAAAATACTGTACACTCCCTTAAATAATTCTTAGATTTGCATGTTTTATTTTTTATTCATTTTAGGTGGTTCAGAGAAGAAAGTCAAAAATTGTCTCCTATTTCAAGTAACGACAGATTTATAGCTGAAGAGAGCGGAATCCTACATATACATAAAGCAAGATTCGAGGACAAAGGAAAATATATTTGTCGAATTAATAATACGATTGGAGAAGAAGAGATTCAGGTGACATTATCAGTTACAGGTTCGCATTTATTACTACCCATTGCCTACTTTCCCAAAATTACTTGTATTATTCCTATTTCATTTAAATACCGCGTTCATACTGAGCAAAATATATAACGAGTGTTCCTACTTGATCTCTGACAATTTTGAAATCTTTATAATTAATAATTATAAATTGAATACTTATAGTTCTTTTCAGCATAGTAGAGGAGTAACTCATTTCTCTTATGGATCGTCTTAGGTGAGAGCAAGGCGACTCTCCACCAATAGGGCCTTTCTGGTTTACTATGTATCTATGAAGATTTAATCGGGATGCCAGGATAATCGCTAAAGGCTATTATCCAAAATAAGTTAATTAATTATATATTGAGTCCTAAAAAGTATTATTTAATTGGATTCCTTTCCAAAGGCTGTTAGTGTGTTTACCAGTTTACCAATTAAATACCTTTATATTTATAAAATGTGGTTACTATTAATTATATAGTATAATAAAAGGTGGTATATTGGGTTATATAATGGTATATAACTACATAAAGAAACTAAGTATTTATTTACAATTTGTTATTATGATTAAAATGATTCAAATGATTCAGATAAAGGTTGCCATAAAATATAGATTATAACATGATTACTTATTAGTTAATTTATACTTATAGCTGCTGATGCCGTGGGATGTAGTGCCGTAGGTGTCTTCTGTTTCATAAGGGATGACCAGGTCTCGTGGCCCTTCTCACGACTTCGTCTGGTCGAAGTGCATCCTCTAAGTCTGCCTCCTGACTGTGGTCCTCCCCCGTCTAAGCCTTCCTGTTGAGTGTCTCCGTCTGGCTCTTCTAAATTTCCTCTGTATTTTTCTCCCACTTCCCTTTTGGGGCGTTACCTTATTTTTAAATCTCCTCTCTGATTCGGCGTCCCTCTCCTCAGGGCGGAGAATGTGTAAAAAAGTTTGACATGTCCAGGAAGGGCCTGCAGCTGCTTAATTTGATTCCGATCCCTCGTCAAGCCTGTCATTTTTGTTAGAACATTTAAAGGTTAGCCAATCTAATTTTCTCAGGGGCCTCTGGTAATGTGACCAACTTAATACAGATGTTTTCATATCCGGGGACGCTAAAAGCTTCGCAGAAGGATATCCTGACCAGGTATTGGGGCAGATGACGAAACACCTTAATAATACCCAGGATTGTCAAAAGACCGATACATAGGAGGTTCAAGCCCCTTAATTTGTATATAACGGTCATATTATCTTTAATCTTATGAAAAATCCTCAAAGAGAAATAGCTCGATTCGCCTACTGGAAAATATCGAAGATTTAGGATAGGAGTAGGGACAAAAGACCGGTTCTGGCATAGGGCAATGAGGCTTTTTGGGCTTAGGACCCTAGCCTCGACCCTACCTTAACCTCTCATGTGACCTTGGACTTTGGACCCTAGCCTCGAACCTACATTAACCACTGGTCACGTGATCTATGGGGGGGGAGATTTGAATTTAAATTTTTACATCGACCTACCCTTAACCACTCACGTGGTCGGTCACGTGATCATTAGGTAACCAATCAGAGGCTAGTATTTGGTCACGTGACCCCCTGGTGGGGGATTTAAATTCAGATTTAGTTCAACATAACCACTCACATGATCTTTATGCCACGCCCTCTTCTAAGTCACGTGACCGTCACCAGGGGCTGAGTGTGCCCGGAAGTCATTTTATTTTTATTTTGTTTACCCCACCACCCATAGAAGGGCTAGGAAACCACTTCTTATATTATAACATCCGTACGCCATTTTGGTTTTTCTTGCAACTTAAGAGATTGAAGGTTTTAGAAGTGCCATAGTGTACACGGCCGCCATTTTGCTTTTATCTGCTAGAGAGACTTATGGGTTTGGTGGAGCCTGAGTGCGCCCGACCGCCATTTTTTATTTTCCTCACGACCATTTTATTATGTGGGTCTTGCGATCTTCTTCTTTTCGTTACCTGCCATTTTCGTTTTCAAGTGTGTCGCGGTCATTTTCTTTTCGTTCGTTACCATTTTATTGCGATCCTCGGCATAAACAAACTTCTTCGGCTATCCTCTTATTTTCCTTCAGTGCTATATTGATCACGTGACTTATGGGTTTGGTAGAGGCTGAATGTACCCGGCCGCCATTTTATTTATAAGGATCTTGCTATCCTCTTCTTTTAGTTCGCCGCCATTTTACTTATGAGGGTCTCGCGATCCTCTTCTTTTCCTTCACCACCATATTTGTCACGTGACCTACAGGTTTAGTGGCGTGTACTCAGCCGCCATTTTTAGTTTTTTTAACGCCGCCAGTTTATTAGGTGGGTCTCGCGATTCTCTTCCTTTCGTTCGCAGCTAGTTTATTACGAGGGTCTCACAATCCTCTTATTTTTGTTCTCCGCCATTTTTATTACGAGGGTCTGCCCGATCGCCGTTTTGTTTTTACTACATCTTAGGAGCAATGATGTTTTGATAGAGCTTGAGTGTGCTCGGTCGCCATTTTATTTTTCTGATGTTTCAAATATTTGTGTATTTTCATAGTGGCTAAGTGTGCCTGGACGCCATTTTATTTTTATTTTGTTCACCACACCACCCATCAAAGGGCAAGATAACCACTTTTTTACTATAAACTTCCTCCGTCATTCTTATTTTCTTGCAAATTGAGTATTTACCATTTATCAAATGTTGAGTGTACCCGGACGCCATTTTGTCTTTCGTTTGTCTATCTCCACCCCCTATTGGTGGGTCAAATATGGGTATTGACATAAACCTATTCATAAACATAAACATAAACCTTCTATAACCCCCCCTCCGCCATTTCGTTTTTTGGCTGCGACTTGAGAAACTTTAGGTTTTGACGGGGGCTGAGTGTGCCCGGCCGCAATTAATTTTTATTTTGTTCAACAGATAATACCTAAAACATAAACAGAGATATTGGACTCGGTTATCATCTTTATCAGTTAATTGTTTAGGTCGTAGTGAAGAAACTTAAAACCACAAAACCAGTCCAAAAAACAGTTTTCGGAATTGAATCTTTTATTTACATAAATATCAGAAATGAGTGATGGATAAGGAGCATGGAATATGAAATGGTTGTTTAGATCGTCTGGCGTAATTGGAAGAAGCTGAGGTTATTGGATTCTGGTCAGGATAAATTTTCAAAAGATTCATTTAAATATGAGCAAGAGAAATTCCATAAAAATCTTCAAAAAGCCTGATAATGGTACGACCATGCTAACAATTTTACTGTTATAGAATCTTGCATGGTAAAATGACGACAAATATTTTTAATCAGATATGCAATGAAAATCAACCATAAGCTTATTAATTGATTAGTGAAAAATAGTATTTTATTCATAGGTTGTTCATAGTGTCCTAATATAACAATTTAAAAGGTTATATGTATTTGATTAGATAGATCATGTGTCAATTGGTTCTCAACGCAAGCCGAATTTCACTAGTACTAAAGTCTATAAAAGCGCAAACATGGACTAGGTTCCCTGTTTAAGGTGTCCAGTATAAAAGCATCTGAAATGTTAGACAACTTTCAGGTCAAATTACAAGCATGATAGGTTATTATAGTACAGCTGAAGGACCCAAAAATGTTCCAAGATAGCAAACTCACTTCCAGGAACGATTAGCTGGGTTGAACCAAGAAAATATATATTTTTTTTTTCTAATAATTTATTTATTGTTATTTACAACGGTATACATATATACACAAAAAAGAAAATATTAAGTGCTGAAAATTCTAAATATGTAAAGAAAATTCGGAACATCAGAAAAAAAAGGACGAGGCGGCTGGAAGTTGGAAGAATACCTTGCTGTTTGACAGTGTTCTGGCAAAGGAGGTAAAAATCAGATGGTTTGTAAATGCTATGTAAAACCTATGGTTTGGAAGAGTTCTGAAGATCACCAGGACATAATAAAAGATTTTCTAGAAATATGAAAGACTCTCTTCAGGACTAATAAAAGAAGACAGAAATTGAGTATCAATAAAATAGCGGGGTGAGTTGATTCCCTAGAATAATTAATCGGTCGACATCTACATGTTAGCCCTGAACTAATTTCTGTAAAAGTGAAAGCGTTTATATAGTGGCCGGAGAATCTGAGTTGCATTAGGGTCATAAGGAATTTAACAAAATTCACATGTCGGACAAATATTATTAATTTACATATTTGTTTTGTAAACAAATGCTTATTTTTCCATCATTAATGTGGGAATAAGTAGGGAAATAAGAAAAGGGGGAATTGATTTGGAGGGTACGTAAAAATGAGGGTTTGTGCAAATGTTTGAAGAGCCTAGTGCGTTTAATTTTTTAATCTATGAAGACTAAGATGATAATTTAAATGAACAATGAGAGTCATTGCAGCCTGAGTGGCGAAGTCTCCACATTAGAAGCACGAGATAATTAGAGCCCTTATTGTGGAGGTGGTAGCACATTCCAGATGGCAGTAGTAGTTGCAACACTTATATTCCAATGACTAAGTGTCCTATATAAACATATTAAAGTAATCAGGCTAAATTAGCATTGAGCAATGAAGGGACGGGTTGGATTAAAATTGCTTATTTGGGTATATTGTTAGGAATCATACAAGGGATATCTTTTTCAGGCCTGATTTGCAATTTATGGAATATTGAGGTTTTCAATAATGGTTTTATGTATTTTTTATGTTATAATTTGTGTCAAGGATTCTTTGAAGGATTTCCGATTGGAGAGACTGCAAATTGAAGGGAATGCTAAAGCCCGTACGTAGGCCCTAATTTGGTGGGTCATTTGCCACAACAACAGCTTTTGAGGGACGAGCTGTATGTTACAAAAGTAACATGGAAAGGGCTAGCTCAAATGATAACCGAGGTTGAATCAATTATAGAATTTTAGAATTTTTTTTATTACTATATTCCGCCTTTGCTCTACATACAATCAATTGATTCTGTTTTTACGATGAATAACAACAAAATATTGTTTACCGCAATAAATGAGTTTAAAAATTCTAAAACAAAAGACACTTTCTGTAAAGTAGGATAACAAAAACATGTTTAGGTAAACTAAAGTCTGATTGTTTTGGTCCCAGTAAATACGAATTTTCATATAAATCGATAATAATAATAAATAAAATAAAATAAAAAATAAAATTATAAATCGAATAATAGTAAAAAAATATAATAGGAAGAAAAAGTTTTGTTAAATATTTCACGATCTTTTCTTTTCATCAAATTTATCATAATTATAATTTTTAATGTTTTATTTGAAATTAAAAAAAGATTTTCACTAATCTTCATACGATCCTGTATTAGAACCCCATAAATATTTCAGGTTTGAGGAACAACATAAGATTCTGTCAAAGCAGCTTAAGCGAGCACATTTTCATCCGAGTTCAAAATAGTCCAACTCTTTCTGCCTGGTGCAACTGAAGTACGTTTCAAGTATGATTGTGTAAGACGATTGATTATGCATGTTTGAGAGCGTGTACCCACCTTGATGGAATCCTATGTGATCCGATCTATCTGATTCTTAGGGAAAATGACAATGATTGGAGGATATTGAAGGTTCTGAAGTTGATTATGATTAAATGAGCCATCCATATTTTGAGTGCTCTTCGTCTGGCTCCAGCCCCTTTTCTAACTGATATACCCGCAGGTGATCACTGAGGGTACTGTGGAGCCTTTCAATACCTCCTCGGCTCTTTGGATGACCTGG
>NW_027111194.1:0-382 GCF_000696795.3 Halyomorpha halys | reverse complement strand
CGGGCTATATGTCCCTCTGCCCCACATTCAAAACATCTCGTGCGCGGGCAATGCGCCACTAGATGTCCAAACTTCCCGCAACCATGAATCTTGCGATCCTCCCGCCGAACATTGTTTCTGGGTCTCACCTGCGACGTTCTATTTTCCTGGTTGATATTTCTCTCTCTCCTAGCATCTCTGTGCTTTCTCCTTCTCCAAGGGTTAGAATTGTTTCTTGGGCTTTGATATCCTATCCGGGTCCACCCCGGCTCTTCTACTTCCATTCGGGCCTCCGCCTCTCTAGCGCTTGTCTCTATAAGATCTTGAGCACATTCCACAAACGAGCGGTCTCTCGGCATTCCTTCCTTCTTCCCCAGTTCTTTTGCCAATTGAATCTTTAGTA
>NW_027111193.1:0-1350 GCF_000696795.3 Halyomorpha halys | reverse complement strand
GGGGTCATCTCCTCTCATTCTCCGTCAGCTAGTATTCCCTCCAAATCACTGGAAAACACCCTCCAGTTCGCCGATCGGGTCACAAAGCCATTTTCTGCTTCTGAAGCACCGCCTTCCTCCTCCACCACACTGAAGGCTACGACCCGGTGGTCGGAGCTCGTGGAGGAGGTTTTACTTCCTATCCTAATCTTCCATTTTCCCTTGCTATTTTTAATCCAAGCACCCACCTTCCCTAACAGGTCACATCCCACATCACACAATCTCTCGGTCTTTACAATATGGACTTTCAAGATGCCCTTACTAAACCCCGAATGGTTCAAACCTATTTCCACCTCCCCCTCTACCAAGGGTGGACTCGGCCAAGAAACATGCCAAACCTTGGAGAAGAAGAGACCAAAGAGATGGTAGAAGAGAGAGAAATAGTAACACGGAAAATATAAGGAGCCAAGTTACACCCTGAAACAATGTTCGGCGGGAGGAACGCAAGTGCCATGGGTGTGGTAAAACTGGACACCTGGTAGCACAATGTCCCCGCACCCGATGTTTTGAATGTGGGACAGAGGGACATATAGCTCGACAGTGTCCCTATATGTATCGACGGAGGGAGCAAAATGTGCCTGAACCGATGGAGGTCAATTTCAGAGATAATTTCTCGACGAACGGATCCATGAGTGGAGCCACGGAGATGTTCGAGACCTCAGGAACAGAAACTGAAGCAGGAGACTATGAGCGAGAGGATAGCCAGCAAGGCAAGACAAGGACTTGGAGACGAAAAGGAGAAGCAGCTAGAACACAAGGAGAGGGGCTGCCGCACGTTGGAGATCAACCATATGAGAGGAAAACACGGCGGTTTGCCTATAATAGAGATTGCAGGAGTGAGGTATCTGGTATAGATCGGTAGTTCCAGTACTATCGTGAGTCGAGAGGCTGTGGAGAAGTTGTGTAGTGGAGAGAGAGCACACCGGATTCAAGTATGTCAGTGTAGGTTAATCACCTTAGGTGGCCCTTGTGAGGTAGAGGGGGAGGCGAAAATAGGTTTGAACCATTAGGGATTTAGTAAGGGCATCTTGAAAGTGGATATTATAAAGTCCATGCCGAGGGAATATAAAGTAATTGTAAGAAGTGCCCTGCTTGGGAAGATGGGTGCTTGGATTAGGAATAGCAAGGGAAAATGGAAAATTACAATAGGAGGTAAAACCTACAAATGTCGTCAACAACAGAGGAATGAGGGTGCACGAATTGGGGCAATCAATCAAGCTGAGGACTGGAGACAAGGACTCAAGAGGGAATACCCCGATATTGTTTTTACAGAAGGTGATATCCTCGGAGCTACCAGGAAGACTGTCCATG
>NW_027111192.1:0-4107 GCF_000696795.3 Halyomorpha halys | reverse complement strand
ATTTAATGAAAGTTATTTTAATAATTAGTCCCAATATAATATGTCTTAAGGACATATCAAATCTGAAGAAAAAGATTATAAACTCTTTTTAAATTAGTTTTTCTATTAGTAATTTAATATCTCTTCCTATTAGCCACTTGAAAAACCCGCTTCTCATGGCTTAAAAAACACAAATAGTATTATGGTTTAAGAAAATTTGGTTTACTATGCTGTAGCTTAAAGAGTTACCTCTGTTACCTTAAGTGTAACTTAAAGATTACCTTACTTAAATAGTTTTTAATTATTGCTTCCTATTCACAAAAAAATGTGGCGGTTTCAAAAACACAAAACATCAATTTTCTATTTTTCTGTTGAGAAATGAGCTGATGTTTTTATGAACTTTTTTGTTGCTTTGAAGATCTTCTTTAACCTCTTTAAATATTGATAAACACCTTTTGTAACCACAAACATGTGTATATATATGTTCTTTGCCCTAGGAAAACATATTTGATAATTGGGTCCTTTAGAGGTTTGATTAATGTTTTGGCCCAATCCTTCATTATTTGGCTGAGGACTCTTCTTCTATCGAGTTAAATGTTCAAAATAATTGAAAAAGTGCAGAAAAATGTACAAATTTAGTTCTAGATGTAAAAATCTAAGAAGTGAAGATTACGAACATCGAATCACCAATTCCAAAGAAACTTTGAAATACTATTAGTTATTTCCAGCCTACAGTTTCACAGTGAATCTAAGATACTAGGTCATAAAATATTAGACACAATCTCTTCCCAGTTCACCCTGAGAGCTGAAAAAAAAATATTTTATATAATTTTAACAATTTTGTTTTTATTGTTTTCTGATTTTCCCCTGTATTAATTTAAAGTTTATTGTATACCAATCTATTCATCTTTTTGTGTAAAATTAAAATATGAAAGCTTTTGCTAGGAATCATCATTTTGGAGCTATAAATAAAGAAGTTGAGAAACAATTCCACCAGAGCTAATTGTATAAAATGAGTTTAACTGAATTAAAAATTACAAAAACCAAAAGATGCTTTGAATGAAATAAGCCAAACAATTTTTTTTTTTCAGGAAAAAGATAGTTATATTCTCTCTTAATGTCCTTTAAAAGCTATAAATGCAAATTAAGAATTAATTTAATTAATTAATCAAAAATTAAGAAATTTTTTGACTTGATTTTATGGAAGATTATTTTTGTCCATGTCCTGTTCACTTAAACATTCATAACTATGCAGGATGTCATCCTAATCCAATGTTACTGCCATTGTTGAAAAGTTTAATTTTTACTCTTCTAAACCATATCAATAGCTTTTTGATTTGATATCATTTTATGGGAGAAAAAGTAGTTCTGCATAAAGTATAACTCCTGAAATGTTTCATTTTATATCTCCAGTTCTAATTTTTATATGTAGGTACGGTTTTTGCTTTTCCATATAGTTCACCTCAGTGTTAAGTTTCGTCTAGAGTTAAGTTGTTGTTACTGCACTATTTCTGTTCTTCAAAAAAATTAATAATAAAGTAAGACAAAAATTATAAGCATCAAGGAATTTCTTCAAGCCATTTTGCTAAATACTCTGTCTACCCGTATAACTTTACAGTAATATTTTTATATAGGTGCTTGTTTTTAAAAATATTTTTTCCTCTTCAGTATATTTTGGAAATATAACTAAATAATGAAAACAGTTAATAGCTATTAGTTATACAATAATTTATGTTAGGACCAATCTACATATTTCATATTCACTAATTGTAAATTTACATTAACACAAAGTTATTTTCAGTCTTTCATAAAGTTTGCGTTATTGCAAAAATTTTGTTTCCTTTCATTAAAATCATGGTAGTAAAAATATTTTAAAAATATATAAGTTCGGTAAATATATTGCGTCAAAATATATTACAATAAATTAATAAAAAATCTGCTCTGATGCGCAATTTTGTGATGGTATATGTTTGATTATGTTTCCAGCAACAGCTCAACCAGAGAATGAGACACCAGTTGATGGCGATGCAGCAACAACAGCAACAGCAAGGTCAGGCCCAAAATTCCAACACCCTCGTACAACAGTTGCAGCGACAAATGCAAAGCCAACAACCGAATCAGCAAGCTCACATGTACCAGCAACAACCGCCACCATATTAGTATTACTAAGCTTAACTAAATTGTTATATTATTTTAATATTTTTTGAGACTTATAGCAGAATATTTATTATTGTTTTTTTTAATTTGAAATAGTTCTATATGAAGTTAGTTTTCATGTATAATATAATCATATTTATTTATATATACATATGTTTCCTTTGAAGTAGGAAACTTTCACTTTTTGAGCTCTAGCTAGTTTCTTGTTGCTTCTAAATTAATTTTGATATCTCTTTTCTATTATTCTTTCTTCACCTATTTTTTATGCATGTTATTTTTCTTATTTCAGTTCTTTAATCATTATTTTGAAAATAACCTACACTTTAAATCCTTAATTATTTTGAAACTATTATTTTTTTATTCACTGATAATTAATAAGGAAGAAAAATATGTATAGTTTTAGCCACCCTGTTCATCAAATTGTTTTAATTTTTTTTTTTTTTAATCTGTGATATTATACTAAATTGATATACTGTTTATTTTATGTCCATATAATTTTAGCTTCTTAGACTCTATAATAAAAATTTAATTATTGACAAAATTATCATTGACATTGCTAGTATATTTTTTGTCTGTCATTTAGACATTCCAGTGACTTGTATCATCAGTGTCATAGTAAAAGACAATATAATGAACCTATTAGCCTTAAAATAATCGAATGGTTTAATTCGGAAAGGGTTTGAGGACCAAAAATAGGTTTTGAGTAATGCAGAAAAAAAGTTCGCTGCAATTTGAATGCTTAAAAATTACAATGTATTCTATGATAAAATTATTTAAATTCTAGTACAACTTGTTTCCACTTTCAGATAATCAATTATTTATATATATATATATAAAAGTACATATCGATATTTTTGGATTTATGACCATTCTCAAATCAACAATTCAGTTATAGACAAATAATACTTGAATGAGTTTATGATGCCATTAAAAAATTAATATTCATGAATCATGGGGTTGAATGAGCTGTTGCATTCTAAAACCAGTCAAGTGTGTTTTTATATTTTTAATTACCACTTTTGATACATGAGATATGAGATGAAATAATTTGTGTTTTTGGAAAAAAAAAAATCCTTTTACCCCCTAATAATTTAGTATCAACAATGTCAATGAAGTAAATAAAAATTTTGAAAATAAAATTTGCTAATTTTGGAATTGAATACCTCCTATATAAACAAAAATGTCTATATTGCTTTCTAATGTGAACTTACTAAATTTGTTAACCCATAATTGATGAAGGAAGTAAATATTGAAGTACCATCAGTATTCAAACCATACATAACTTGTCTTAAATATGGCTGAGCCACTGTTTCCTAATATATTGAAAAAAATAAAAATAAAATATGGTCTTTCTAACAAGTAGTGTAATAATATTTATTTGTGGAAAAAATTTTTATTACTAATATATATGTTTTATTTAATATTATTTGTTTATAAATAACCATCCCTTTTCTTAGTCTTCTATTTCAGAAGTTGTTAATTTTCCAGTTTTTTAAGTTATTCCTGTATAAAAAATGAGACATGAAAGTTTAATTCAGAGCTGAAATTAATTATCTTGATTATGTTTTAAATTTGTTATTTTCATCAGATTTAATTACTTGAACTTTTTACCAGTATTGTTCCATTCTATAATTTAACTTATGATGTAAATTATTTGAAATTTTATTGCTTCAGTACATTCTTTCGTGAATTCATGATTGTTAGTCGTAAGATCAGTGTATTTATAATTAATTTTTAAAAGTATGTAATGTAGGTTTTACATTAATTAATTTTAATGTTAAAAGTCTGAATATTTCTCTTTAGTTTTAATATTATTTCATTTATGAAAGCTCAGGTAAAGGTGTGTACATAAAACCAAAGCACCCTGTTGTTTTTTTTTTTTTTGTTTTTTGTAAATATAAAGATATTTATCAATTGTAATTATAGTACGACATGTCGGAAGGTACAAATCGATGATTAGTTCTTGATAAA
>NW_027111191.1:0-2806 GCF_000696795.3 Halyomorpha halys | reverse complement strand
TAACTATAGTTTGTAGAATGATCAATTTTGACTAGTAACTATAGTTTGTAGAATGATCAATTTTGACTAATTACTATAGTAACATAGTTTTCATTAAAGTATTCAAAAATTGGAGAAAAATTACTGACTTTGATCTTTAAAGAAACTTAATAAATATTTAAACATACGTTTTGTTGGCAAGATATAAATTAATAATATTGTGACTTTTTATTAACTGTATTTTTTCCAAATCCATTTCGATAAATCTGATCATTATGAAGGGAAGTAGATTAGTTTGAATCAGCATATACTTTAGCAAATTTTTGCTAAATAGTATTTGCCGATCTGTGTAATATTTATATTTATCTATTTTACAAACCAAGCAAATAGTTTAGTTACACATTACATATGCTGAAAAATAAACATGTGTGCGGACATGATATAGTTGAGGCATAGATCAGAATCAGTGGAGTTACAGTATGTCCAAGTTGAGCAACAGGAGTAACAAACCGGAGAAGGAGGGCTCACTCAGCGTCAATGAGGTAACGTTATTATATCGAAAAATATTTATCCTTAAAATTAAATTGTATAATAAATGTGCATACTTAAACATTGGCACTTAGGTAGATGGCCAACCACAACCGCTCTCGGTGGCGGTTATGACAAAATGGCACGCCAACCTTTCATATTTGTTACCAAAGAGCAAAAGTTCTTAAATATAATGACCGGGTCCACGTCGAATACAAAAAATAACTAACAAAGTACCATTTCTTTAATTTTTTTAAAAATATCTTCATTGAAATTTACAACTGTACATAACACTACATTCGGTGAATTTGATGTAAGTTATAATCGAGTGATACACGCGTATAGAGAAACTACCCACTGGTAGCACTCTAATGACGTTTTTACATTAGCAGTTCTCGTGGACATCTTTTCAAATGCCTCGGAAGATTGTCTGGAATGGAAGAGGAAACATGGTTAGAAACTAATGGTTGGGGTGATTATGGAATTTATTGTAGAAGGAATGATATCTGGTTCGGGATAAATCGGTTACATAGAGAACATTAAGGCCTTTATAGATGATTGTATTTGTGAAAAACTTATGGTGCAATGAAGATTTTACGAAGGATTTTGGGTTCGAAAGTTTAGTGGAGCCTCAAAATTCAACTCCGTATGTCCACAGATTGGTCATAATATAGCCATGTAGATCAGTCTTTGTAATGTGTTGGAAGTTTAGACCGTTTGTCTAGTAAGTGTGGAATAGTCGGAACGGACGTGCAGTTTCCTGTCCTTTCAGTCTTCTGTAAGGATTCCATGTTAGTCCTTTGTAAAAGGATACTGTAGGATAGACAGTAATTTCTTTAATTTAAATTATAACATTACATTTTGTTTTGGTTTTATATATGACATTTTTTTTTTTCACAGCCAACTTATCACTTAAATTATTTCAAATATTTTGTAAGCTTTCATTACCTAAGCTAAAAAGGGCATCTACCAAGGAAGGTGTACGTTGAGGTTATGGGAATGCCCGCCGTTGTAATCTAAAATGAAACAGAAGACAGCCAGTGATTTGCTCCTATCTCTCTCCCACGCCCATTAAGCCCGCTGTTTTGGCTTCACTTTTCTTGGCGGGAATATTCCTTCCTCAAAGACCATAAATGTGAAAAACGGATTCTATAAAGTGACACATCCAGTCAACCGATTTAATTGAAAAAGTTGCTGCCCCCTCCTGGGCATAATCCCGCCCTAAACATGTTATTTTGATCCGTAAGACTTTTCTTTTTTGAGCTAGACTCACCACCTACACACCCCCCCTCGGAGGTTTATCAGGGATTGTTAAGGATGAAAGATTAAGAATTAATGGGTATGGTTAAGGAGTTTGGAATGAAAAGACGCATATCTGTTTTGGGTCAAATCTGCAACGAATGGGATGTTAAGGTCTTTTGTGAATGAGTTTATTTGTGACGTAATAAGCAGCATCAAGGATTTTACGGAGGATTTTGGATTGTAACGATTGGATGCGGGAAGAATTTGATGGTTTGGTGGAGCCCCAGAGCTCAATTCTATATGTCCAAATTGGTCAAACATATTTTAATGTTGTATTAAGTAATATTTTAACAACAATTGTGGTAGGAGTAGTTGTCATGATATATGTCAAAATAAATTTATTAAATATTGATTTATATTTATTCAGATAAAATGTTTTATTTATTAAAAAATAAATCCAAGGAACCATTATACATACAGGTGCCAGCTCTCAAATTAAACCTAGTTTAATGTGCCAAGTAATAAAATAACATTTATCTTGGATGGTATAGTTTTCATGTCATTTGCTAAAATAAATTGATTTCTAGTAGTTCCGACGAAATTTCAAATGCAAATATCATAAAAACTACTACCCCTATGAAGATAACCGTCATAAACTACCTACTATAGCACATTAAACTAGCTTTGATTTGAGAGCTGGAAGACATCTGCACATCTAATGGTTACTGAGATATAACTTTCCCACGATAAATTCAATAAAATACTAATTTCTCGATATTTTGTTATGAAATGTACGTTTTTAAAAAAAATGTATCTTGGGAAATATTAAACGGGAACTGCTTAATTAGAGCTCATTTTCGATAATTTACCCTTATTTAAATTATTGTGATGTTTTTTTTAGTGTTGTTGAAATATATTTTAAAGATATCGAACTCAGAATGCAAAAATTAATTTTAGTTTTGCAATAGCCGCTATTTTTCATTCCCCCTAACTATAGTTTGTAGAATGATCAATTTTGACTAGTAACTATAGTTTGTAGAATGATCAATTTTGACTA
>NW_027111190.1:5396-5678 GCF_000696795.3 Halyomorpha halys | reverse complement strand
GAAGAGAATGAAGATGAGCTAATTGACAACTGTATTGAAAGTTTTTTCCATGTTCTATCATTCAGATATGCAGTTCCTTTTCCCAGGGGATTAGTATTAAAATCTACGCACTGGAGATCTTCAGTATTACCAAACTAGGATGAAGATAGGTTTAAATCTCTTTTGAGAGTGAACTACTATACAAGTTATCAAAGGTTGTTAAAAAGTTGTTATTATGTCTATAACCCACTTTTTTAGTATTTATTGTATTAATGAACCCATTATCCTCCTATCTTCAAACCT
>NW_027111190.1:4209-4900 GCF_000696795.3 Halyomorpha halys | reverse complement strand
GAAGCCAAAATCAGACAGAATCAACAAAGATGTGAAATAGCTGCATGCAGTAAACTGGAAATCAGTGGTCCAAGACAGGCAGGCGTGGAGAAGCACATGTCTTAGCAGCTTGAGAACTTCGAGTGGCGCCGGTTCTAATACCCTGGGCGTGAACATTTCGTTGCGGTCCCACGTACAGAAAGACTTGACCCCTCCCCGCACCCGCATGATTTCAATAGATTGGTCAGCTCTAGATAACCCTGCTCCCCCCTCCGTATGTCAGAAATGACTAGGAAACGGTTCATAAAAAAAGTCATGCGTGGACTTTTAGCTCAGGGAGTTAAGGATTTTATTTCTGTTGTGGTCCACAAATGAAAACCTGACCCTCCAATGTCGTGTTAGAATAGGGTGATGACCTTTAGAAAACCCTTCGGTATGTAGTATGTCAGAAATGACCAGGGTCATATAAAAAAAGAAAAAAAACAAAAAAAAAAAAAGCCACAGTGGGATTCGAACACCCGCGCCCTGTATGTTGGTAGAAGAGTGTTTCAACCACTGAGCCATGCCTGTCTCCATATGAATCGAATAAAAACTAAGAACAGTAAAGAATCGTAGAATTTTTTTTTTTAATAATTTATTTATTGATATTTACAACAGTATACACATATATACAACAAGTAAATTTGCTGTAGGTGACATAGTGACATGATAA
>NW_027111190.1:0-1599 GCF_000696795.3 Halyomorpha halys | reverse complement strand
AAAAAAAAAAAAAGAATGTTACAATAAAAGATATTGCTCAATATTAGACCTTCAAGCAGAGTTGGGCAAAAAATATTCCATTGGCAAGAGACGAATATTTTTTTATTCGAAGATTTTATTCCATTGACGAGAGATGAATAAATTTTTATTGGAATAAAAATAGGACTAAACAATCCGAATACTTTTTTATTCGAGTATTTGAAATACTATTTCAATCGAATAAAAAAATAGTCGAATACATATTATTCGAATAACAATTTTTTTTTTTTTAAATTCACTTATTTTTTTACCATCTTCAATTTCTAATGTATGGACTTTCATTTCACGTATTTAGACGAGTATAAAACGAAAATGCTATCGATTTTAAGATGTCCCATGTCGATTTATTTTAATTTTTTTTATTTCTAACACATAGGGGCCAATTTTTTGTTGAACGCAGAATACGAAAATGACCGATCGTGTCGATTTATTTTTACTTGTCTGATTTCTAACAGTTTAGGGTCCCGTTATACGTTTTGAGGAATGCAGAATATGAAAATGATATCGATTTTGTGATCGCTAATCGATTTATATGAAATTTTCTGATTTCAAACATATTAAGGTCTCTTTATATGTTTCAATATATGCCAAACATGAAAATGCTATCGATTTTATGATCGCATATTGATTTAATTATCGCGTATGGATTTAATTATTGCTATCGATTTTTTATCATTCTTGATCCCGAACATATAAGATCCTTTTATAAGTTTTGAGATATAGAGAATATGAAAATACTGTCGAATTTAAGATCGCGTATCGATTTATTTTAACTTTTCTGATTTCTAACATATTTTTTATTTATAAGTTTCAATATATGCCAAAAATGAAAATGCTATTTATTTTATAATTGCTTATCGATTTAATTATCGCGTATCGATTTATTTTACTAAGATAAGAAATCAGAAAAGTTAAAATAAATCGATACACGCTTTTAAAATCGATAGCATTTTCATAATCTGCATATCTCAAAACATAAAGAGGGACCCTAACATGTTAGAAATCAAGAAAATTGAAATTAATCGATACGCGGTCTTTAAATCGATAGCATTTTATATCCTGCATATCTCATAACATATAAAGGGACCCTAACATGTTAGAAATCTAGAAAGTTAAAATAAATCAATACGTGATAATTAAATCGATAGTATTTTCATATTCTACATATCCCAAAACATAAAAATGGACCCATAATGTTGTTTTTTTTTTTTGTTTTTTTTAAATAATTTTTTTATTGATATTTACAACTGTATACACATATATACAACAAGTAAATTTGCTGTAGGTGACATAGTGACGTGATAAAAACATGTGGAGAATCTACCCACTGATAGAACTCCAATTACATTTCTAGAGGAGAAGATCTCGAGGACATCTTCTTTTCAGACACCTAGGAGAATTATTAGGTAATGAAGGAGAAACCAGGTTAAAAACAAGTGGATTTGGGTGGTTGAGAATTTTATTATGGAAGGAACGGTATCTAGTTCTGGCCAAATCGGCAACAATATGGAACATTGAGGTCCTGATGGATGACTTGATTTGTGACAAAGTAAGGAGCAT
>NW_027111189.1:0-1343 GCF_000696795.3 Halyomorpha halys | reverse complement strand
ATACATATTTCTGTAACTTTTTTTTAAGTTATAAAATTACTAATTAATTAGTAATTTATATTGTTGAATAATACATAATTTATAAATACATATTTTTTTAAATATTTGACAATTTATTAGCACATATTTATGTGCATATTTCAGATTATTTAGCACATAAAAATCCTATCCCTAGTCATCACATATACTAGTTTAATTTATGTAACCAAATCATAATACGTTAATGTTTAATTTTAACTAAATACAATACAAATTATATCAAACTATCAACTGCGATCATTAAATCTATATTCATTAAATATAGCAATAGCGAAGCATTGTCAGGTCAGTTAATGAATATATAAAATTAACATTAGACATTATAAAAACATATATTTGTTATATTGCATATGCTTAAGATAAACTATGTTAAGTGCATCCTAAAATATCATCAGTTGGATTGATCTCAAACCCTCAGTTCTTCATTCAGACCAGTGATTCCGATTTTTTTTTTGGTCCTGCCGCCTCTTTCCAGGAAAAATATTACTTAGCGTCCCCTGGAAATTAATTTTTAAAAAGATTTAATAGCAATTCATAGTAAATATATATGAATTACTGTTTCTACATTTTTCGTAAAATATAGCAAAGAAAGGTATAAATTAGAAACATTGAACTTGGAAATTATGAAACTATTTATTGAACTCAGAATAGAATGTAATACAAAAAAATATCATAACATTCGAAATCATCTTATTGAGAAGGATGAACTTGGTGTGCTGCCACGAATTTTTCGATCCTCGGCTATATTTTCGTCAGCAGTAATATTGTTGACCGGGACAACTTATACAATTATTCATCGCCCCCCCCCAAATATATCTGTGGCCATCACCGCCCCATTTACTAATACACATATATTTCCTATCAATTGCTATTAATTTTTTTTTAAAATTGATTTCATAAATCCCACCAAATCACATTTATCCTTCGTCGTAAACCTTTGTCTTGCCCTACAGTATCTTTTAATAATATCCCACTCATTCCTGTTGAGCAGATCCATTACTTAGGACTAAATCTGGACAAACGACTGACATGGAATCCTCATACAAGACTGAAAACACAGGAAACTGCACGTCGATTTCGACTATTACAGGACTTACTAGACAAACGGTCCAAACTTCCAATCCATTACAAAAGACTGATCTACATGACTATTATAAGGACTATTTGGACATACGGAGTTGAGCTTTGGGGCTCCAATAAACCTTCGAATTCCTCTCGTATTCAATCCTTACAATCCAAAATACTTCGTAAAATCCTCAATGCTCCTTACTTTGTCACAAATCAAATCATCCATCAGGACCTCA
>NW_027111188.1:0-5538 GCF_000696795.3 Halyomorpha halys | reverse complement strand
ATAAACTCTATAACCACTCAAACCCCCTAGTTTCTAATCTTGCATCCTCTTCCATTCCTGACAATCCTCCGAGGCGTCTGAAAAGAAGATGGCCACGAGACCAGCTAATGTAAAATGTCATTAGAGTGCTACCAATGGGTAGTTTCTCTACACGCCTGTAACACTCCGATTTAACTTAGATCAGATTTACTAAATATATTATAATGTACAGTTGTAAACAGCAATAAATAAATATTAAAAAAAAAATGTTCTAACCATTCTTGGAATATCATTGTGTAATTTAAGCAATAAAACTGTGAATTAAATAAGTCTTTGTAAATAGTTATATAGTTTTATATAAGTACAAACGGACAGACTTATACAATTTGAAACAATCATTTTCAGGATCTTGAATACAAGCTTGACTTGTATCAAAACATTCACGACATCTAGTTGAATAACTTGAGCCATCAAAAATAAAGTTCAATTGATGAGTAAATATCTGATAGCGAACAAAGGCAACAGTATATCATAGGCAACCTTAGAATGAGATTTGACCCGTACCTAATTCTTGAGCTATCACTTTTAAAATACATTTCACAGAAAAGAGCCCGGGTATTGATGTTCATATCGAATTCATTAAAACCAAATTTGAACCGTTTTGATTCACCGACTTACCTTTTCCTGAGTTCTGAACCCTATCAAATTTTTTAATGACTGTAAATATTAATGGCTATAAATATCCAGTAAGAATTTAAGAATCGAAATTGAGATTCCCCACTTCTCTTCTGGGATGATCTGATTGAAATCAAATAAAATTCTCTTTCATTTGATACCACATTAGTCAAAAGCTATTGCCACTGTGAGTATATGTTAGTACCGTAATTTATATATGTACAATTTTTTTCAGATAGATTATTTGAATCTTTTCTTTGACATAAGTTAATATAAAATTAACTTAAATATTGTCAGCTCTCGGCTTGTTACTCTGGACAGAGTAAAGCATTCCCTTTGATGAATGCAAAGGTAAAGTACAAGGTGCATACGCTCAGTGGATGGTCAGTTGTGGTTTATCTTCATCAAACCTTAATTCCCTCTACTTCGGTATCTTACCATCTTTGTTTTTCATATTCCTTCTGTACTAGATTTATCATCAGTTATTTTTGTGATTTAAATATTTTTAAAAATATGGACTAAAATATCTTATTATTATGTTTAATGAATATTTATTCAAAAATGCAACAAATAAATATATATAATATAACGTTAAAAATGCATCCATGGTTAAGCAGTCATTTAATTATAAGTCCATTTACATGAAAAAATTTGAATTCTCAGTTAACGTATAAAAAACCTATCATTTTAATGAAACATGTTATGTTTTCCCAAAAGGAAAACGGAGTGTAAAAGATTGAATCTGTTTCCACGAAGGGAAAGATTTTTCAGTTGAATGATTCAACATTTTTTTTATTGTTCAAATAACATTAAATATAAAAGAGGATTCGATTGTTTCAATTTCAGCTGTAACACTTAAACATTCGACGAAATTCTTTTTTCGTAACATGATTTTTCTGTTATTTGTAAAAAAAAAGGAAGGAAAATAGAGTACAGAATATAGTTTTGCTTTGAAACTGTTACAAGCCGAAGACGGAAGATTCTGAAACAATCTGTTTTTATCATGGATAAAATAAATGTTTTATAAGTTTTTAATAATAAACTCATAAAATTGTAGGAAGATAGTCCGGGTAGTGTTCATTAAATAGTATAGTAAATATCAAAATAGTAAAAGGAAATTTGTTATTGTTAATCTATTTCTTTATAGTTTTAATATTTGATACCTTTATTTACCGCTACCGGGACTCTCTTCCTACAATCTACTTCATACGTTCAACTATCTTCTTCCTATGAATAAACTCATAAAAGTTTGTATCTCACTTTTTTTTTTTTTTTTAGTTTTTGTTTGCATTAATTAAAGCAGTTTTGATAAATTTATTAAGAATTCAGATAAAACTAATTTACAATATTAATTACTGAAAGTCTTACTTAAACCATTACACTGATAAAGTTTCTTCGAAGTCAAGGTTTATTTAAAACAAGTGTATCAAATTTTAATTAGTACACGCGGCAAAATTAAATAAAAGCTCTCTTTTTTCCGGCATCTTTCAATCCAGACAAACCAAATAATTATTAATAATTTTTGTTTATTTATACAACTTCAGAAACAAATAATTGTTTTTAGCGATTAAATATTTACCTTTTTAATGTTCATAATTGATTATGTTATTACAGAGTATTATTTGGTATTATTGGTTTAAAAAAAAACGAAACTGTTCAAAAAGTCAAATGATTAAAAGAAATTTTTTTATTGCGATTGACATATGCAGATTTGGCACATGACGTTTTATTGTTCTATCGGGTACGCTATGTATATATTTTATTTTATTAATTAATTGTTAAAAAAATCTATATATTTCCATAAACGTATTGAAAAGTTATAGTCGTCTGTAGACACATACGGCTACATACGCCTCTGTTTAAGAAAAATTCTAACGTACTACTTAATCGTATTCTTTAGGTATAAAATATTTATTAATATTAATTTAATTAAAAAAATCAAAAATAAGTGTTGTCCTTTATCACCAATTTTTTTTTTTACATGTGATGATCATGTTTCTCATTGTTGATTTATAATTGATTTTGTTTTAATTAATAAATATATCTTTGAGAATTAGATTAATTTTATTTTTAAATCTATGTAGCATACACTATATAAAATTTGTCTATCTCAACAGGGGAGCAATTTGAACAAATATTTTCTTCCAACAGAAATTTGCTAATTGTTGCAAATAAAAAGGTGTTTATTTTTAAAAATATATATCGCCCTCACAATTCGTCTAGAAGATAGCCATCTTTACCTTCTAATAAAATAAAAATTTGGTGCGGTACCCGTATCCCATAATAATCACTTACAATAAAAAATCGTATTTTATGAAAATAACGAATGTCAACTTGGAAACATCGAACGTCCTTCTGCTAAGAATACACCACTTTAACTAAAGATAACGGAAAACTATATATATGAATGCGATCGGGAGAGATCGGGCTGATTCGCATTTTCCAAAGCAAACTACATTCATTATTTTTCGTTTTTTCCTCTTTCAATTATTCATGAAATTCTGAAATATTTCGTATTTAAACATTATTTATTATTGCTAACAATGAGAACTGGTTATTTCTTTCAAAAGAGAAAAATTAAAGGTACTTTTAGGAAAGATTTTTTTTTTTTAAATTCATTATTCAAGCATAATTGGAAAATTTCAATGAGAATAAGACCTATCAGATATTCAAAACCACCTATATTAAATTTATTTACCGAGATAAAGGTAAGTGAAAGTAAAAACAGTTGAACAATTAATTGGTAAAAAAATAAGAGTTGTCGTTTACTTGAATTTTTTTTCTATTATGTTCTATTTTTCAATTGAGAAATTCATTTAGGTCATTTGAACTGTTTTCATACTTATAAATAAAATATTAGGATGTAGTTTCGCCCCCAAAAGAAACCTGTATATAGAAAGAACGAAGCGCCTTTTCCTCAAACAGAATTACTTTACAGGATCTGGGGGTCAAGCTAAAACATATAGCTCTTAGGTTCTGGACAGCGGCCAACGTAAGGATCGAATATCGTCGGATTAGCTCCACAAATCCTAAAGCCTTTGAACTTTTGATATTCTTTTTTTGGTTTCAGTGAGTAGATTTTTTGATCCTTGTTTATTTTAAATTTTATTTATAAACATATAATAGCGAAATAAGAACAAAAAATTTGGATTTGATTTGTAATTGAAAAGGGTATACGAATTAAGAATTAAAATCATCTACGGAAAGTCCAATTTATGCTTAATATTTATCATAGTAGCTAAAGGGTTTTTAAAATGAAAAAAATTACTTCATATTCATATTCATCACTCTAAAAACCCGTATTAAAAATGTAGAATAAAATACATTTATTTGTGAAAGATAAAGTCTTGTACAAATTTCATTACCTTAGATACAGTTATAAAACAAAATCTGAGTCTAGTGCTCCATTACAAGAACAATAAACGAAAGATAAAACAAGTGCTCAATAAGAAAACAATAAACTAAATCAAACCGGATAATACACAATTATTAATGTAATATGTTTTACTCCATTACATTAAACTTAAAAATAATGAAAATTATCTAAAATAAACCAAAACATAATATATGAACAAATATTATTTAGCTTCGAAAACTATTTACATGCCATTTAAAAAGTTAAACCTATAACATACTATTACAATGGAAATATAGAGTCTATTCAGTTTAACTTTATTATTATTGTTGAATATATTTTGAATGTTGTGTTGGTCACAAGGTAAAGATATTTGTGGCTTTAAGATGTATTGTCTATTTTTATTAATGGTTGGACAATGTAGAATGATATGATTGAAACTATTATTTTTTTAAATAACTTTATTGAAATTTATAACTGTATATTACAAAATACATTTAGTAAATATGGTCTTAGTTAAAATGGAGTGTTACAGGCGTGTAGAGCAACTACCCATTGGTAGCATTCTAATGACATTTTACATTAGCTGGTCTCGTAGCCATCTTCTTTTCAGGCGCCTTGGAGGATTGTCAGGAAAATACTATTATTGAAATAGCTTTTGCAGAGTATACATAGTTCGTTTTCCTTGAAGGTGTAGGTTTTGCTTCCATGGTGTAGTTTTATATACTCCGAGATTCCTACTCTTAATTGGCTGATGTAAATTAATATTTTTTTTAATTTTGTCGGAATGTTAAATATGCTTTAGATTTAAGTATTAAGTATTAAAACTGCAAGTTGATCGGTATATGAGTTTACTGTTTGAATAAAATGGTCCATTGATGTCAGTTGAGAAGTTATATGTAAAATATACAAATAGATAAAAAATAAATTTAAAAAAAGTAAAATTTTCCTCATTTCTTGTTGATACAATGGTCAAATTTTAATGTTTTGGTATTATTGAAAAGTTTAGACTTCCGCACTTATGATAATAACAGAAAATAATACATTTACTTAATTATGTAATTAAAATCAATTAAACAACCATAAATATATATGCTCATATCCATGATTAAAATTGACATAGTAGAGTTTCATATGTGCCATTCGGTACATTTTAATGTCCTTCTAATTTTATAAAAATCAGAAGATGAACGGTTGAATTCTAAAAGTGCTATGAATTTTTTTTTTGTAACAAAGAATATCATTAAATAAATTCATAAAAATATTGTTGAGTTAGAGGTAATTTTTTTGATGGCTGGTATTTAACCATCCAGTCCCTATTTTCCCCTACAAGTAACGACCAACTACTAATTACTAGACCAACGATTGTGCAAGGTGATTTGGTCAGAACCACGCTCGACAGATAGATTTCTACCCAATTTGGGATCCCACGTCTACTAAGTGAACACCAGAGGGCTCCTGAATCCACGGGCTACAGCGAAGCAGAAATAATTATTAATATTATAAATTAATTATATAAGAATAATGTA
>NW_027111187.1:3028-3349 GCF_000696795.3 Halyomorpha halys | reverse complement strand
AGCAGTTTCATGTCGTTTCAGTCTTGTGTGTGGATTCCAAGTAAGTCTCTTGTCAAGATGGAGTCCTAAGTATCGAATCTGTTCAACAGGTGTTACTGTAAAATTAAAATTATTTTTGTAATTGTTCCCTAATCCAAGAATAATACACAATTTTTCATTTTCACTTTTCAAAAGAACTCAAGTTATACTGAACAGACTACAGTAGGGGTATTCATGATCTTTGGTTTAACATGTTAAAGCGTGTTAAATGGAAAAACTCATGTTAAATCGAAAAAAAATGCCTTCTTTTACCGTGGTGAAACGAAATAACATTTAACATGG
>NW_027111187.1:0-1328 GCF_000696795.3 Halyomorpha halys | reverse complement strand
AAACATATAACATTTAACACAACATCATGAATACCCCTACTATTCTACCGACGTTTCGACCCAAATTTCAGGCCTTCATCAGGGTTGAAAAGGAGATAACAACCTTAGTTCAGAGAAAAATAAAAATAAAATAATAGCAAAAAATATTGGAATCTTATATAAAAATAAATTAACTAGATAGTAGATGATACTAACAGAGGATAAAATATAATATTGTAGAGGTAAGAATTATTCAGTACAAATGATAAAAAAAAATGAGTAAAAATCAGATGGTGATCATATAAATGAAATAAATAATTGTAGGAAGATAGGAAAGGCTATTTATTGTTAACCAACGTTTCGGCCCACTTTGCAGGGCTTCTTCATCAGGGCTGTTTAATATGATAGCAAAACAGACTTTGACAATATTTTATTTGACAACGTTTAGCTCTCATCACAGACAGGTGGTCATGATTTCTTCTTTGATCATTTATTATCATTATTATATAGGGAGATGGTCAGGTCGGAATCGACGAGCAGTTTGGGTCAGGGGTTTAGTACTTTGTACTCTTACTAGACCAACGGTTGTGCAAGGAGGTGATTTGGTCAGAATATTTTAATACAGTGTAACAGAAAACAATTTTCTGTCCAGCCGGAATCGAACTCGGGTCCTTGGAGTTAGTAGCCACGCGCCTTACCCCAGGGCTACCACGCTCTCTAATAATTAATATAGCACAAAAAAATATGTTTTGTTTATTTCATTCCGGAGAAAGAACAATTAAAAGTTTCAAATAAGATGTGAATAGACGAAGAGTTTAAAATTTAAATTTAACATAAATATTATTGGATTTTTTAAAAATATTTATTAAACTATATAAGGATATTACTATTATAATTCATTTCATTTTATTAGAATTATATCCTTAAGATTTATTAATTGTTAGAAGATTTTTTTTTATGTTGGTTTATTTATTCCTCTTCTGTATTTAATATTTCTGATTAACAGAATTATACCTTTTTTAAATTATATTTAGTTTACTTTTATTATTAGAAATTAATCAACTTATGATTTTTATTACGATATTTATTTTTATTATATTTGTTCTATTTTTACATTATACATTCTGTTCATTTTTTTTTATCTAATCAAATTCATAATCATAATTATACTGATGATGGTTTATAATTTAAACGCTCTAAACTTCCCATTCACTACAAAAAATTAGTATCCACTACGATAATCAGACCAATTTAGACATATGGAATTGAGCTCTGGGGCTCCACCAAACCATCAAATTCTTCCCGCATCCAATCCTTACAATCTAAAATCCTTGATGCTCCTTATTACG
>NW_027111186.1:3722-4837 GCF_000696795.3 Halyomorpha halys | reverse complement strand
TGGACTAGTAAGAAATAAAGTGTTGAGACAGTATTGGATACAATTTTTGGTTTTATTTAATAAATAATTACCTTGTCTCAAAAAATTTTAAAATAATATTATTCAATATTTACTTTTTAATGACATTTACTGTATCCCTAGTACAATATAGGTAAAAATTGGACAATTTTACATAAGGAAATAACTTACAATTTTTAAAAAAAATTTTTTTTTATTGAAAAGAATTTAAAAATTATTTTATGTATCTTCTGGAACTACCACCATTTTTTATTATTCCTAAGTATGGTTGGCTCTGTTATTAATTTTTATTTTTAACTGTATATGATATTCATTAAAGTAATAAAAAACAGGGTAGAAATGACAGCATTTATTCTTCTCTTGGGCTCTTGGACTATTATAGTTTAATCAATTATTTTATTGAATTATTGCTATCCAATATTACAGTCCGGTGATAGCCCATTAAAGGAATTGAATTTCTCAAATAATTATAGTAATAAGTACTATAATTCTTATTGAAGCTTTTATGGTTATCATTATCAAGATTAATTGCACTTAGGGTGAAAGGTATGACATATTGTGGTGTAGGCCGATAGATGCTCTCCCTTAATGGAATGAGTTTTAAGATAACCACTAAGACCTTTCTAATTAAGTGGTAAGTAGAATACATGCGGCTCTTCTAGCTATCGTAGAATAAAATAACACAACACACTATACTTCCATTTAATACAGTTATGCATCTGCTCCGGAGAATTTCACAAAAATACATTATTTATGGCAAATATTCTTGGTAGAATTATAAGAGGAACCATATATTAAGGGAGAAAAACTATTAATGAATAGGTGGAAAAGATAGTCGGGGGAGAGAAAGGAGGTACGGTCAGGAAATAAACAGAAATAAACAAAAAATATTTATTCGTGCAGACGTTTCTATCTGAATTCAGGTCTTCATCAGAGTTAAAAAACCAAAAGAGATAACAACCATCATTTAGAGAAACATAAAAATTAAAAGAAACAATAAAATAACAAATTTGGAAAAATACATAACAATGAAATGAAAATAAAACTAGTTGATTAACAACTATGACATTAGACAGTAGTAGATTGATAACAATATA
>NW_027111186.1:3400-3666 GCF_000696795.3 Halyomorpha halys | reverse complement strand
CGTTTTCATCTCGTATAAGCTGAGAAACAAATGAGAAGAAGATGGTTAGGGGTGTGCTGAGTATGATACAAAAATAAATAAAACTTATTTATTTGTACCGATGTTTCGACCTGGAAATATAAATAGCATTGTATATTTAACTTAATATCTTATATTATATTATATATATCTTATCTTTCCAAGATTGTTTGTTATTATTTTCTTTTGATTTCTCTCTCAATTAAGGTTGTTATTTCGTTTCGTTTTTCAGCCCTAATGAAGGCCTG
>NW_027111186.1:0-2275 GCF_000696795.3 Halyomorpha halys | reverse complement strand
TTCCTGTAAATATGCAATTACTCTAAATGTCGGTGCACACAAATATATCATTTTATATCTTCGGTTTTAATTTGTTTAATTAGATCCAGTTTGTGGCCTTAGGTGCAGTTTATAGAGCCCTAAACTACTGCTTACTGTTGTGTAGATTGGTTGAGTAGTATCAAAGTTATTAATATTATTTTTTTTTTTTTATATAAAATACTGTTTCGCTCCATACAGCATGCTTTACTTATTTTGGGATTGATCCCTTTAGAATAATATTAAAGGTGTCAAAACTAGGCTTCAGAGCCTTGAAGGAAAATACAAAATAAAAATGAAAGTATAAAACTTCATAAATTATAATTAATTTGAAAAGATAAAAATGAACAACAATAATTAACAGAATAAATAAAATAAAATTAGAACAAATAAAATAAAACCATATGTCATATCATAAAACATAAGGTGACTAACTTGTACAAACAAATAAAAAAAGATAAAAATCAAATACAATTAAACTAAAAATAATTAATGAAAAAGTTAAATTTTTGCTAATATACATATTTACAAGTATAAACAAAATCAATATTTAATTATATTATTTCAATTTCTTGAGACAAGGTAATTATTTATTAAATAAATCAAAACTTGTATCCTTTTTTGTCTCAACACTTTTTATTTTTCGGCCATTTTAGCCATCCTCAAGGACATCTTTTTGATTTTGATAACACCATAATTTTACATAAAGAAAACAATTTGTACAAAAGAAAAATATTTGAGTCAATTTATATATCAGAAAACATCAATTACACAGTTAATTTTAAAACAGATACTAGGAATTTAAACCAACATTATGCAGAGATTTTAAGCAAAATAAATGGAGAAATTTGTAAATAGTAACAATTAATTTTAATATGGGAATTTTGAGAATTAGAATAAATACCAAATTGAGACAAATATGCAATTTAAATTAATTTTAAAACAAGGCTGACCTGTGTGAGTTGGAGGTTATAAATGGTTTGTGTATAAGGTTGTGATTTTGGGTGGATAATTTTAAAATAAGAAGAATTAGATATTTATGTTTTTAAATTATTAAAAAAAAAAAAAATAGTAACTAAACTTAAGCTTAGGTAAGCTTATTAATAATAAACATGACTCTCTAATAATTGACTTTTTAAATAGGTTTTTAACTTATAATTAATGAATGCCATGGGCAGAATAGCCTGCAAAAGTAATTCTAAATTTAGTATGAGGACGAATTTATAATTGAAGGTATGTTATATTATTGGTGATAATGTTGTTGTTATAAGTGTTAAAAATAAATATATAATATAAGCTGTTAAATATTTAGATGTCCTTGAGGATGGCTAAAATGGCCTAAACGTTGGACTGTTGAAAAATAAAAAGTGTTGAGACAAAAAAGGATACAAGTTTTGATTTATTTAATAAAAAATCAATATTGTCATAGGATTATCAATTGGAATAATTGCCCAACTACGACTTTCCGGTAAATATGCAATTACTCTAAATGTCGGTCCACACAAATATACTTTGGTCCAACAGAAGCTTTGTCTAGCTAGTGATGGAACGGCCCTGGAGGATTGTTTTCATTTTTTAACAAATTGCCCCGCGTATCATGAGAACCGAATCCGATACATGCTAAGCGATATTAGCCGAAATCAGTTGTATGAATTTCTGTCTGTACCCACAGGATTGGACCTTAAACTTTTTTTTTATATATGTAACACAAAACCTTTTGCTTAGAGCTGGATACCTATCGTCCCAATAGGAAGTATAGTTTTTATTTTGTTTTTTACTATTTTATTAAATTTGAAGTGACATTTTTTATTTTACTGTTTTATTCTAACGAATGTGGATAGCCTAGCTTGGGTATATTGTTTGATATTAGTTTATATAAAAGATCTTTAACTAATCATTTTTGTAAAATTACTAAAACTTATTATCTATTTTATGTATTTCACAGGCTAACTCTATTTGTAAAGGGGGTTGCCCCATAAATAAATAAATTATTATTATTAATCTGAGGTGGAAAATTATATAAATTAAAGATGCGCCACTCCCTCTAGACCGAAACTACCTTTGGAACACTGAACAAAATTAGAAAATACTTTTTTTTTAATTTTGCGAAAAATATCACGTTATTTTCTTAGCCATTCTGGTGTACATGTGCATTGGCCACATCCGGTTGTTTCCCCAGTGATTTTCAATGCCAGCTTCTCTTTAACCGTATGACAGGGGTCTTGTGGTTGAAAGTGCGTTTGTATGTCTGTTGGAA
>NW_027111185.1:11902-13548 GCF_000696795.3 Halyomorpha halys | reverse complement strand
ATTGATATAGTTATAGTTTTTTTATACTTTTATATAGTTCCTCCCCTTATTATGCATATTATCATTTCATGTCTTCTTATATTTAATATATACATACATTTCCGAATATTATCTTTAATTTAACATTATTTTTATTTTCAAATGTAACGTATTTGTTAACCACGATTCCTTTCACTCCCCTACCCTGTTGGTCTGCTAATCCACCTTCGACTTATTTTTTTCGCAATTCTTCATTCTGAAAGGTTGATGTCCTAACTTGTTACAAATAAATAGTTAATTACCATTTGAGTTCATTGATCAAAACTGATGAGTCTGCCAAGTATAGTTTGCGGGAATAAAAAAAAAATGGCAGCTGTTTCAAAACCTTAAAAAAAAATATTAATTTTTCATTCGGAGCTCTAAAAAAACTGCATAATCTAAAAGAGCATCATTTAAAGAAGAGTAAATTTGCTAAAATGTAAGCCCTAATAGAGCTATTTATGCTAAATAGTTCTCGAGATATAGCTTTTTAAGAAGCAACATTTCATAAAAATGTACTGAAATATCAGTAGTTAGTGAACTATATTGAGAAATCTATATCTCAATAATCATTCGACGTAAAAATGTCTATTAACAATCAAATTAACGCTAATTTAATGTACTATAAAGTAGTATATGACCTTTATCTTCGTAGAAATAGTAGTTTTCATGATATTTGCTGAAATAAATTGATTTATAGTTGTTCGGACAATAAGTTTGATTTATGAAAAACTTTATTTCAAAAACCATAGGTCGTGCAGATGTCTGCTAGCAAACAAATAAAAGCTAGTTAAATTTACTATAAAATTGTCGGAACAACCATAAATCAATTTATTTAAGCAAATTTCATGAAAACCACTACTCCTACAAAACTAAACGGCATAAACTACTTTATAGCTCATTAAAATAGCTTTAATATGAGTGCTATTAGACATCTGTACGTCACATAGTTCCTGAGATATAGATTTCTCAAAATAAATTAACTATCTACTGATATTTAATTACGTTCCATATAACATTTTTATGAAATGTTGTTTCTAAAAAAGCTAAATCTCGAGAACTATTTAGCGTAAATAGCTCTATTAGGGCTTACATTTTAGCAAATTTACTCTTCTTTAAATGATGCTCTCTTAGGTTTGCTTGTGTTGTTCCTACTTTTTAAGATATAGAGTCCGAATGAAAAAGTTTTTTTTTATCACTTTGAAACAACCGCCATTTTTTATTCCCCCTACCTATACTTGGAAGACTCATCAATTTGGACTATTAATCCGAACAACTATAAATCAATTTATTTTAGCAAATTTCATGTAAACTCTAAGTTCTTATATTGTTGGTAGTTGTAAAGATATAGGAGCTCCGAATAAAAAATTAATTATTTTTAACGTTTTGAAACAGCCGCCATTTTTTAATCTCCCTACCTATACTTGACAGTCTCATCAATTTTGACTAGTAATTATACCTAGTTTTCAATTAAGTAATCAAAAATTGGGGTGTAATAACTGCCTTTTTCTTCTCTTGGGCTCTTATACTTATACCTGACAGTATAGAAGCTACGTATAGTAGAAAACAATACATAGAGAGATACGGGAGAGACTGAATGCATCTGTTATCAGTTCTCTTGCCAGGGC
>NW_027111185.1:10042-10441 GCF_000696795.3 Halyomorpha halys | reverse complement strand
CCTAATGTGGTAGAAAACTCTTATCAAACAGTTAAAGGACTTGCAGCACGACTGAATACAAGTGCATCGCCAGTTTCTCCACACTGAAGAACCATAGGTAAAGTAAATAAGATAGATCTATGAGAACCTTGTAAACGTAATGAGTCACAGCAGCTGAAGAGTTTTCAATACTTACTGGAAAAAATACGAGCCTCTTCTTAAAAACATTATTACGTCTGATGAAAAGTGTTGCCTGTTTCAAAACCTTAAAAAAACATTAATTTTTCATTCCAACCTATATATCATAAAAACTACCAACAACACTAGATAATCTAAAAGAACATTTTTAAAGAAGAGTAAATTTGCTGAAATATTAGCCCTAATAGAGCTGTTTACATCGAGACATAGCCTTTTAAAAAG
>NW_027111185.1:6932-7417 GCF_000696795.3 Halyomorpha halys | reverse complement strand
AACTACCAACAACATAAGAAACTCTAAGAGAGTATCATTTAAAGAAGAATAAATTTGCTACAATGTAAGCTCTAATAGAGCTTTTTACGCTAAATAGTTCGCGAGATATAGCTTTTTAAGAAGCAACATTTCATAAAAATGTACTGAAATCAGTAGTTAGTGAATCTACATTGAGAAATCTATATCTCAATAATCATTCGACGTAAAAATGTCTATTAGCAATCCAATTAAAGCTAATTTAATGTTTATGACCTTTGCCTTCGTAGGAATAGTAGTTTTCATGATATTTGCTAAAATAAATTGATTTATAGTTAGTTGTTCGGACAATAAGTTCGATTTATGAAAAACCTTATCTCTGTAACCATTAGACATACAGATGTCTGTCAGCACTCAAATTAAAGCTAATTAAATTTACTATAAAATAGTTAATAATGTTTATCTTTCTTTGGAATAGTAGTTTTTATGATATTTGACAAAATAAACTC
>NW_027111185.1:0-567 GCF_000696795.3 Halyomorpha halys | reverse complement strand
ACCAGTAATCATACATAGTATTCATTAAATTAATCAAAAATTGGGGTAAAGTAACTGCCTTTTTTTCTTCCTGACTCTTGAACTATGAAATTTGGCATAAAAATAATATTTAACGATTAAAATTTTCCTTGATTATTGCAAGATTAAGAAGTCTTGAATCTCAAATTTTCGAGTAAATTTGCCACTAAGCAGGATCAGAAGACAAATTTTACAATACTGGTGTTATTTATGTAACTGAGTATAAACAGATAGTAATTAATACCTTAATGTCTCTTAAACAACTTATGTATGGTACCAAAAAATTTCTTATAAATTCCATTGCATAATAAAATCAATGAATAGTCAGACAAAATTATGAATATGATTAAATCGATCTCTTAAAAGTTAATATGGACGAAAAAGAATCATATTCGAAAGTATGAATCATTTGTGACCACACAAATACGAAGTTTTCTGTGTTAAACTAATAACGTAACATATACTAATAAAAATACCAAATCCTAATCTGTATTCGATTTCAATCAAAGCTTTCACTAAACTATTTGTAAACTAAAGAGAGAAAAAAAA
>NW_027111184.1:9346-11005 GCF_000696795.3 Halyomorpha halys | reverse complement strand
ATGATTTTTTTCGAACTCTATTCTTCAATCGATAAAGTAGAAAAATTTGTGAGAAAAGTATAGGAGACAGAAAAATAAAATAAAAAAGTAGACATGTAGATATAGAAATGCTTGCCTGCATTCAGTAAGATAGGTGTCCTGTTTGGTTCATTATTTTCTTTTTCCTATCTTTCAGTGTGTACTGTATTTTTGTAATTGTTATTATTTTCGTTTTCTTCTTTTTTTTTTTTAAAGTAATTTTTATTTATTGATAGATATTACAATCTGCCACACAGTTGTGGGCAATAGGTAATAGAAAAAAAAACTCTCTTAAAATATATACAAACAGAAGAATAAACAAAATGAACATAATCAAACCATGTGTATGAAAGATAAAATAAAAAAAAATAACAGAATGATAAAATAATATAATCTATAGTCACATTTACACTCTAATATACAATATTTACACAATCGAACTGAGGATCCCTGAGCCCACTCTATCCCCTACGTGTGAGGGGTAGAGCATAGCTCAAAAGATGATGTGCTGGGATCTCGCCGCATCACCGGTAGTGAGTCATTGGAGGCTGAGTAAGCGCGCTAAAGCCGCAAACTCTCAACTTGAGTGGAGAATCTGACCATTGCCAGAACTCCAATTGTCCATTTTCTATTTTAATAAGTCCCTTGGCCACTGCCGTTTCAATCTTCTCGGTGGGCTGTAGGGATGGGTGGAACTAGATAACGTTAGAACCAAAGAATTAGGATGGTTGGAAAGGTTTATATGGAATTTTGAGAATTTGGCTGGTACGAGGTCAAAGACAAAAGGGATATGTAGGTCATGGTGTAGTGTTCTGTTGGAAATGTAATATGAGGCATTAACTATGGTTGTAAGGATTTTGGATTGAAAGGGTTGGATACGTTTGATGTTCGACGGTTTAGCTGTTCCCCAAAGTTCAAGTCCGTAGGTCCAGATAGGTCGGAGTATAGTCTTATAAATTAGTAGTTTGTTTTCTAGAGAGAGATGAGAGGTCTGGCTGAGCAGTCGGTATAGTTGGCCGAATCATCTGTTGAGTTCTTGTCTTTTGAGTCTAGTATGTTGGTTCCAGGTGAGTCTTTTGTCCAAAGTGAATCCGAGGTATCGCACTGTGTCGGATCTGGATAGAGGAATATTATTAAGAGTAACAGGTGGACAGAAGCTGCGGCGGAGAGTGAAAGTCACATTCATCGACTTTTATCCGCCATTGGTTGCACCATTGCTCAATCCGGGTGAGGTGTGTTTGGAGTTTGGATGAGGCTGTTGCAGGATCAGGATGGGAGGATAGAATATCATCGGCAAATGTTGCCAGGCACGTGACTGGAGTGATGGGAATGTGGGAAAGGTAGTGCCTTGGGGAACTCCTGCCTCGATGGGGTAGATATTTGAGTACTCAAAACCACTGCAAACTCGAAAGGAACGATCTGAGAGATTGGAGCGGAGGGTAAGGTATAAGGTTTGGGTTAATATGGATTTGAGCTTGAAAAGCAATCCGGGATGCCAGACCCGGTCAAAAGCGTTAATTTTCTAAAACATTTTATTAATTCTTATTCCATTTTACGTTTCACTGTACATCTTTTTTATTTTCTTTAATTTACATTGTATATTTTTATAGAAATTTTCCTAATTAGTCATAACAGAGTTAA
>NW_027111184.1:2736-4685 GCF_000696795.3 Halyomorpha halys | reverse complement strand
CATTAACGATTTTACGAAGGATTTTGGACTGTAAGGATTGGATTCTGGAGGAATTTGATGGTTTAGTGGAGCCCCAAAGCTCAATTCCGTATGTCCAGATGGGCCTTATAATAGTCATGTAGATCAGTCTTTTGTAATGGATTGCCAATTTAGACCGTTTGTCTAGTAAATGTTGCAATAGTCGGAATCTACAAACAGCTTCTTGTCTTTTTAGTCTTGTATGAGGATTCCATGTCAGTCGTTTGTAGAGATGTAGTCCTAAGTAACGAATCTGTTCGACAGGAATAAGTGGGGTATTAAAGGATACTGTTGGGCAAGAGGTCATGGGTTTACGTCGAAGGGTAAATGTTCTTTGGTGGGATTTATTGGAATTTATTTTATTCCTCCAGTTTTGGCACCATTCTTCAAGGGTGGTGATATGTAATTGGAGGGTTTGGAATACAATGTAAGGATCATTTTTTCACTGACAATAGACATGTGTCATCGGCATACGTTGTGAGGATAGTGTTAGGATGGGTTGGGACGTCAGCTGTAAAACTGTATAAAGGATATGACCAAGGATACTACCCTGAGGTACACCAGCAGACTGACGAAATAGGGATGAATAAGCGCCGGTGTAATTTACTTGAAATTATCTGTCGGAGAGATAAGAACGGATAATGAGGAAGTATATAGGGGGTAGAAATTTACGGATCTTGTATAGCAGTCCTGGGTGCCAGACTCGAACAAAAGCCTGTTCTACATCATGAAAGAGTCCCGAGCAGTCATTCCGCGCTCCAATGAAGGCAAGACAACATCAACCACACGATGGCATTGCTGGATAGTGGAGTGGGATGTTCGGAAACCAAACTGGTGATCTGGGATTATGTGGTTGGAATCAAGGATTGGGTACAGTCGTCTTAAGATGGGTTTCTCAAGGATTTTGCCCATGATAGGTAACAAAGCGATAGGTAGGACGGTAGAAGGATGGGTATTCAGGCGGCTTTTGAGGTTTGGGAAACATTTGGATTATGGATAATTTCCATGGGTCAGGAAAGTAAGTGGATCTGAGTACAGCATTATAGATATAGGTGAGGAATAGAACGGATTTTCAAGGAAGATTTTTTAGAATATGGGATGTAATTAGGTCATAACCGGGAGCTTTGCGGTTAGGTAACTTCTGCATGATGTTGGATATTTCTGAAGGATGAAATGCTTTAGGAGGAAGGGTCATTTGCAATGGAATATTTTGTGAATTAAATTTGAAGTTTATCATGAATACTGTTATTCCTACTAAGATAAATGTTATTATCTCTATAGTGTATTAAACTGGCTTTAACTTCAGTGGAGATATGCATCTCGCACGTCTTATAATTCCTGAAATATAGATTTTCAGAAATCAAAAGCTTTCTTTTCCCACCAATGAGAACTCAACATTTTTCGAATTTATTTTGGTGCTACCAATGGGGTAGTTTCTCTAGATGCTTGTATCACTAGGATTGTCTTTTTTATTATTATCTTGCATCATATTTACTGGATGTAAATACAGTTATCAAAACCATTAAATCAATTTAAAAAAATATATATATATTTTTCGTGAATACCACCATTGAAATCACTACTCCTACTTCAGTTGCGAGGTAATAGACATCTTAACTACGTTCGTAGAATTTTTTTTTCCATGATATCTGCTAAAATAAATATTACTATCCAAAATATTGATTTTTCGTTATTTGAAAAAAAATGTCACTTTTTAAAAAACTGTATATGACAGAAATATTAAATGTAAATAAATCTTTCAGGTTTTGTATTAAATAAAATTCATACTTTTTTTAAAATTATGTCCTATGAAGATTTGTAGTGTTGAATGTTGTTTTAATGATGTAAAACTTCGAATAAAAATTAATTTTTTTTTAACGCTTTGAAACAGCCACCATTTTTTATTCCCCTGAACTATAGTTTTGGCCATA
>NW_027111184.1:0-1446 GCF_000696795.3 Halyomorpha halys | reverse complement strand
TAAAAGTATGAAAATTGATGAATAAATATGTTTAAAAAAAAATTACACATAAAATAAGAATAAATTAATTATGGATTTTAAATATATTAAAAAATCATTGATCATTGATTAGGAAGATTATAATTTTAGAAGAGAGATATTAGAATCGATTTACATCTCTGAAAATATAAATTATACTGTCAATTTTAAATCAGATTCTAAGGGACTAAACCACCATTATTCTGAAATTTTGAGCAAAATAAATATGTAATCATTGTATACAAAAAAGTTGATAAATTTTCAAATCCTTAAATTGTGTAGATGTATATATGGAATAAATGTACAGTAATAAAAGTATGAAAATTGATGAATAAATATGTTTAAAAAAAAATTACACATAAAATAAGAATAAATTAATTATGGATTTTAAATATATTAAAAAATCATTGATCATTGATTAGGAAGATTATAATTTTAGAAGAGAGATATTAGAATCGATTTACATCTCTGAAAATATAAATTATACTGTCAATTTTAAATCAGATTCTAAGGGACTAAACCACCATTATTCTGAAATTTTGAGCAAAATAAATATGTAATCATTGTATACAAAAAAGTTGATAAATTTTCAAATCCTTAAATTGTGTAGATGTATATATGGAATAAATGTACAGTAATAAAAGTATGAAAATTGATGAATAAATATGTTTAAAAAAAAATTACACATAAAATAAGAATAAATTAATTATGGATTTTAAATATATTAAAAAATGTTTGTGTTATCAGCAGAATAATTAATAATGAATGTTAATTAAATTATATTAAAAATTTAAATTAATGATAAAAAAAATATTGTTATATGATAAGGTGGTAACAGAGTCCTAACCTGTTAAAGGTAGGTTCTGTTTTTAAGTTGTAAATGTAAGTGAAGGAAGGAAGGAAAGTGTTTTGTAAAAAAGTTTTAATTAATTATTAATAATTATATCTAAGATATAAATTTTTTAGAAAACGTTATGTAAGTAAGGAATCTATTTAAAAACAAAATTTTATGTAGTTATTATGATATTATTTTAATGATTAATTTATTTTAAAGATCAATCTTTAAATTAAAGACAAGGGCAATTAGCCCGGAATTTTAAGATTTAAAAAAGAAATGACATCAAGATTGGAGGTAGGGCCGAAGAAATCAATGTGAAGTTGAAGGAAATAATGTAATTGTTATATAAAAATAAAAAAAACTTTTTGTAGGTGGTATCCTTGAGAATGCCCTGAGGCCCGAAACGTTGGAAAAATTTTAAATGATAAAAGTTGAGAGGAAAAAGGATCAAAATTGTTTTAAATTAAGAATATTTAATTATATTTTTGTTTTACAGTATCTTTAGATAAACGAAAAATAAGGGATTAAAAATCCTGGAGGTTTCTCATATGAATCCCAATCTCTACTAAATACACTTAACTGGGGAAATG
>NW_027111183.1:0-1090 GCF_000696795.3 Halyomorpha halys | reverse complement strand
GAGCTGTCATTTAGAGCGGCGTGATGCGGGAGATTTTGTTGTAATCGGTGGCAATTTATTGGTTGCTTAGTGTTCTTCGTTAATATTTGTACCCATCTTCCTTGTCAGACGAATATTATTCGATTGACGAGAGACGAATACTTTTTTATTCGTGAATTTTCTACTCGAATAATCAATTATTCGTACAAAAACATATAATTACCCATCCGATTACTTTTTCATTCGTCATTATTTAAAGTTCCATCTTCCCGTTTTAAGCTAATATTTCAATTAGCTCTCCGGGGGTTTAGCGGGGCGGATCCGGCGGGGAAGGATAGCAATTTTTTTCAGTGTTAAGATCTCCTACTGTGAGATTATGACATGTCGTACATCGACCAACCTACTCGCTATAATTATTCCTACAAAAACATATGATTAACCATCCGATTACTTTTTTATTCGTCTTTAGTTTACACGAATAGAAAGTTAAAATAAATCGAAGTCGATGTTAAAATCTTTTTCATATTCTGCATATCCGAAAACCTAAAAATTGGCCCCGATGTGTTAGAAATAAAAAAAAAAAAAAAATAAATCGATATGGAATCTTAAAATCTATAGCATTTTCGTTTTGTACTCGTCTGAATATGTGAAATGGGATTCTCATACATTACAAATTGAAGGTGGTAAAAAATAAGTGAATTAAAAAAAAATTTTATTCGGATCGTATGTATTTTATATACGACTAATTTTATATTGGAATAATTTTTTATTCGATTGAAATAGTATTTTAAATATTCGAATAAAAAAGTATTCGGATTATTTAGTCGTATTTTCATTCAAATAAAAATTTATTCATCTCTATATTTCAGGGGAAGAAGCTATGTTAGCAAAGAGTTAATAAGTGTTTAGAAGAATCAGCTTACTTTAATGTAATAACAATTGAGAAGATGAGACAAAAGTGGCCTCTAGTTCACAATCTGAATATTGTTAGTTTATGTTGTTTAACCAATTTTGGTAATAACTGGAAAGAAGGGTGAGTTATTATTTATACAGATTACCAACCTTTTTTAGCAATTGTGAAAAATAAAAATTTGTCCTATCTCAAAGGAAG
>NW_027111182.1:203857-206375 GCF_000696795.3 Halyomorpha halys | reverse complement strand
CCGGTATGTATACTCTTTAGACATAAGTATAGTTACATTCGAAGCGATTTTTTCAGCTTTCTAAACCTTACAAAAATATAAATCCTTGTTTAGTTAAAGAAAATTCCATATTACCAAAATAGATTAGGGACTGGTAATAACAAGTTACTTTTTAATATAAGTCATTAATATTTTTATTTTCCTTTATCACCAATTCTGGCATATGGAGTGCGCTGGGCTAGTAAATGACGATGTTGCCATAAATCAACAATTTTTTTTTTAATTTCTCTTATTAGACTATACTATTTTTGAAAGGAGGGTGTTGTTTATTTATTGGGACAATTTTAAAACTTTCTGTGGATATGCAGCACAGCGATCAGATGAACGTGGTGATAGACTGATCGTGTTACACCTTGTCATCTCCATCCGTCTGAAAGATCCAGAGCCCTCTGGGTGTCTATAATTCGCCAGCCTGGTTCCATTCTCTTGGTCTCGGTCTTGGTCAGCTTCCTCTTCTTTCGGTTGCAAGCACTCCCAAACATATGTAAACTAAATTACAACGATCTAGATAAAAGGAGAATTAGGATAATATTCATCAAGAAATACATGGATCTGATAACATCGTCATTGGAAACATAAAAAAGCATCTCAAAATTAAAGGAAAACCATATTATTCTTCACAAGATCATATTATGAATTGCAATCTTCCATTTATTTTCTAAATAGATAAAATACGTTTGAACTGACAGTGCATCAAAGTTTACATGAGTTTCTGGCTCAAAGATTCGTTTTTATTGAAGATCTCGAGTTCCACTTTTTTCATTCTTTTGCTTTCATCTCGGAAACTATTGCCTCTACGGAGGGGAAAAAAAATTAAAGCTATGTACATTTCCAAAATTTATATAGGTACAAATTATTTAAGATGAATCGAGCTTTCAAATATTGCTGTAATCCGACTATAAGGTGTTTTCATATTTGTTTATTTACTAGATTTTTTGTTTTGGATTTTATTGGAAAAAATTAACTGATTGTGACTGTTACTAAATTACTTATTTAAGTAATTATAAATATTATTTAAATTTATAGGCACAGTAGAACCATGCGATTGACGTACATGTCAAATTTAAAGACAATTTTTCGAACTTTAATTTTGTATATAATATGTAATAGATTTTTTTGTAGAACAGTCAACGGTATCGGAAAAGATTTGTAGGTTTATAACAGTTCCAGATAGTAAGTTTTTAGGTCATAAACCTAAATCAGCCCCCCAAAATGGATAATAACATATTAGGGATAATTACTATATCATTTTTTTTCGGCAAATACATAATGTAATAGGCAAAATGTTGGTTTCGTCATTCTAATTAAAATAAAATTCCAAACTATACAAGTTATAATTGATTGGAGAAGATGGTCGGGGGGTGCGGTCAGCAAAAAAAACAAAAACATAAATAAACAAAAAATTATTTATTTATGCCGACTTTTCGACTTGAGTTTCTGGTCTTCATCAGGGCTGTAGAACAAAAGAGATAACCATCATTTATAGAAACATAAAACTGAAAAGAAATTACACAAAATAATTGATTAATAACCATGGAATTCAATCGGAACTGAATCTGCTATTATATAATTCCATGGTTATCAGCTTGTGTTATTCAATTCAATGTTTTGTATACTTCCAAATTTGTTTGTATACTATTTCTTTTAAGTTTTATGTTTCTCTAAATGATGGTTGTTATATCTTTTTTTCTAAAGCCCTGATGAAGACAAGAAATTCAGGTCGAAACGTCGGCATAGATAAATAATATTTTGTTTATTTACTTTTTTTTTGCTGACCGCACTCTCCGACCATCTACTCCAATCAGTAATCTACGGTCTACAATCTACACCTCATTATACAAGTGATATGTATATAAAGAGGTTGAATTCATTCCAGCAAATAAAAAATTAAATGTTCGAGTTATGTTATTTTAAGTTGAATTAGTTTCACGAAGTCAGTTTTTTTTTGTGTGTTTTTTTCCCTGCCCTATATTTATATGTGTATGCTCCATACAGTCAGACTTTTAGTTTAGAAAAGTTTTATTACAATTAAAAAAAGGACTCTTTTTCTACTTTCTGTTTATTATGCCTTATTTTTCTAAGCCAGTAATATTTCTACATTTTAGGGTTGTACTCTTCAGGATATTGCACAACAATTGGTCTGTTGTTTTTTCATTAAAAATAATCAACCAATTATGCTTCCTCACTATCGAAGGTTCCTTAACTGTTTATTGATTCAAGAATTTTTTTTAAAATTTATTTATTGATATTTACAACTGTATAAAAAAATACAAGTAAATTTGACCATAATGGCATAATGATATTATACAGGATGTAGGGAAACTACCCAGTAGTAGAACTCTAAAAACAGTTTACAATATAAGGTCACGAGGCCATCTTCTGTTCAGGCGCCTCGGAGGATTGCCAGGAATGGAAAAGGAAGCAAGGTTAGAAACTAGTGGGTTTGGGTGGTTAGTGAGTTTATTATGCTACAGGAAAT
>NW_027111182.1:197890-202272 GCF_000696795.3 Halyomorpha halys | reverse complement strand
GCAGCAGCAACCACCACAGCGAGGAAGAACTGAAGAAGAAATTTTTGGTAATAATACTATAAAAAGACCACATACAAATATAAATATTCTATCGATTCATTAAAGTGAGAAATCACCTCTCGTTTACAATTTTCCATCTGGATTTATAGATTACTGGATTACTACTATCAACTATCATGCTTGCGATTAGTTATTTATTACAATTTTCTTAAAACCGGTGAGATTCTATTTCTATAAATAGGTAGATAAATTTTGCAAAATTTTGAATGGAAAAGTTCTGGATCTTGTCTACAGGTAGGTTCTATACTTAAGACAATACCAGACCACATTTTCGCCCATATATTGTTGTCATATGTGAAAGCTTCATACTAACGAGCAGAAATTTTTAGAGTTGATCAACATTTGTAATAGTAATAAAAGTTTTAATAAAATTTTAAATCAATCTTGTTACTTTAAGCCTTATTTATTTTTTATGTTTATTAGTCGAGCACCCTAGGAACCATAAAAATTTAAAATTTTTTTTAATATGATACTATTACTAATTTTCGTTTTGGAAAACTGTGTTTTCGATCCGGCATTAGAATTTAATGAAGCTACTATTGAGATTACTAATTGGTTTTCATTTATTTAATTTTCTTCTCTTTAGCAAAAGTGTATCAACTTCATTTTCTATCACTCTTCACAAGGTTCAGAAAAAAAGAAAAGAAAATCTTAACAATGGAAGTAATTTTCATCGATTTGTATCCACTTGTATTGGACTGCAACGGTCGTGCGCGTTGGGGCATGGGTCCTACAGCACTCGGTTTGGAACGTTGTGGATTCAATTCCCATCTGGAGCAGTTAATATTTATTTCTTTATTGGTCGAGAAATAAATCTTGATAACCCCAAATTTGTTAGTAAACGGTGACAGCTTCAATGTAGCCGTCGGGGGTTGGCAGAAAGAACCACTAGCTCGACTTTCAATTTTTTTAATGATTTATTGTATTATCATTTATTATTGATTTATATTGTAAATTATATTATAATTTTCATATGTCAGACCTTGAAATGTGAATTTTGCTAGGTGTTTTACCATAAAAAATATTAATTTTCGCAAAAACATTAATCACTTTTTAACAATTTTTATTATGAATATAATAATATGTAGTATCAAATTAAAAATAAAATAAAACAAAATGGTGTTACTGCTATCACGTAAGACCTGATAGTGTTGCATAGACCATGGAAGTTGCTTTAATTATCACTCTGAAAACGGGTCTTACGTGATTGTATCTTTATTACTGTAACACCTACTGTCACTCATAATGTTAGACTTACCATGATAGTTTGTATGATACCACTAATTTTGTGGCTGTGATAGTTGCTGCCTTGGCTGTAAATGGCCACCGTACAGATAAGCTTTAATTACAGATACTAAACTACAGATACTAGATGAAGTCAATTTCATCATTTTGTATCTGCTAAAATTGGGATGTGATGGCTGTGCCTATCAGAGCACTCGGTTCTGAACGCTGGCTTCCAACCAGTTCGATTCCCACTTGGAGCAATTAATATTTATAGCTCGGCGGTCCCGCAAAATAAATCTTGACACTACGGCCTTAGTACGTGGTGGCAACTTCAAAGTACCCGACAGTGGTTAGCAAAAAGAACCATTAGCCCCATTTGCCGGACTATTTTTTTCCGTTACCAGTTACCAATACCAATACCAAAATCTACGAAAATTAAATAAACCTAATTCATTTTAATAATAAATTATCTTTATTATAAAGATAGATGAATAGCGAATTGAAAATTGTTTTTCATTAAGTAAATATTTGTAACTGAATAAAACTATTAATTTTTTATTATTAATTTGGATTACAAATTAATTTTTATTTTTGTAAATTATAATTTTTTATTTTATTGAAAACATGAATTTTAATTTTTTTTCAGACCATTATATTTTTATGTTAATATAATTTATATGTATATTTATAACTTTTTAACATAATTAAAAAAAAGTTTTAGTAAAAAAATTAATTCCATTTTAAAATTTTTATTTCATATAAAATAATAAGCATTACTAAATTAAAAATTAAAAATAAAATAAAATTATGTCGCATCTATCACACCAGTGGCCTCATAGTGTTACACCTACTATGACCGTGAATACTGGACTTAACGTGATAGTTCTGCTCTTGCAGTAAATCCTTGAGTGACGGAAAATTTTAAGAAGTTTCCTCTATTTTTGTGGCTTCGGTAGTTGCTTCCGTAGCTGTAAATTTCCACCGCACAAATGACCATTAACGTAACTGTAACTTTACTATCCTGAGGAACTAAACGACAAACCTGATAGTGCTAGGACGACAGTAAATGTTGCAAAGAGTACATATTATATAGAACCCTACACCTGAGGATTATGCAATTAACTTCAAAACCTTTTAATTGGTTTTAAAAACTCAAAATTCAACTAAAATTTATTTAAAGAGCAATTTTCATTAAACCAGTACCATAATTTTCATCGAGTAATCTTTTTTGTATATAAACAATTTCGCAATAATTGTAAATTAAAAAAAGATATTGTAAAAATATTTAAATCAGATTTAGTTGATTAAATGTTTAAAAAAAACATAGGATCACTTTCAATTGTTAAATTATAAAGAAAAAATAAATAAATACTAAAAATAGTAACGATTTCAGATCCAGGTAAAACATCAGTTACAACAAATTGTCAAAGAACAAAAGAAAAAGAGTTCTGAAATTTTTATAAAAAATTATTTTATATAATTTAAAGAGTATACTTACAAGAGCTTTGATGTAGGCCATTGTAGATGTAGTTCGAAGGCGGACTATGGTCCTGGTGGATTTTGGCCAGGTTATATAGCCACCCCTCCTGGAAGACCACGCCTTCATTATACTTTTCTTATTTTTCATTTCTATATCAGTGTGGCAATTAGGGACAGCTGACATTTGGAAAAACAGGACCTAGGCTGTCATCGCATCTCGAGAATCACGAGATATTTATCAAATGATGGATATCAGACCTATTGTACAAACAAAATGGTTGCTTATGTAGTATATATAGAAATATATAATTATATAGTATCTATACTATATAATATATAGTATAATACTACACCATAAGTATATAGTTACATCTATTTACCTTTCCTAATAGTTGGCTACTAAAGCTTGTGGAAATCTTCCCGTATCAGTTGTTAACAGACCTTAGTAATAACAATTACAATACGAAATTTTATATCTCGACTTTGGTGTTTTGATGTTCTGCATGAGAATATTTATGCTTCATTATTTACCAAACTTATTGATCTTATTGTGAAAGTAAAACCCAAGAAATGTTTTTATTGTTGGATTTCCAATTTGTACAATCAGATTCATTTTCATAATTATGGAAAAATCATTTCATAAATTTGTTTGAGTGTTGATGATTTGTGTTTTTATTTTTTTTCTGACTGCACCTTCCGACAATATTCTCCACTTATTGATCTACGGTCAACTATCCAGACCCCATAATACATTTTTTTTTCTACAAGCTTAGGAAATATCCTGCTCCCGAAGCCCTAGTACTTTTTTTTGTATTTTGTATAGTATTATACAAGATATGGTAGAGAAGACATCGCTAGTGTGATATCAGGAAGATAACGATTGATTGGTGTTCAGTTCTCTATTGCAGTTGATATTGTAATAAGAAGAAATTTGATTAGTTTCACACAATATCTGTTCTACCTTTAATCAAAGCGAAGCACTTCATTTCAGTGTTTAATTGTATACTTACGAACGACCACTCCTCATCATGTTATGTCCAATATGATGTCACATGAAAATGTGTGAATATTATAAATATTTAAAACATTATGGATTTTGACCTTTGCATCATAAGTTTTGATCAAATCTTCCAGAAAAAATGATCAATATAAAATGAAATCTCATAATCAAATCAATATTTTTATAAATGAAAATTTTATAAAGTAAATAATAAGTACAAATACGTGGACTTACATTTTCACTGTAAGTGTATCGGTCTCTTTCTTAAAAACCTTAAAGCTATAAAATTTATTTAATGAGCATACTAATGTAGATAAAGTGTAAATATGGTTATATATTAGCTTAATATATAACAATAAATATGTATATTAAAAAAAAATTAGGAGTTCTGCAGCAATAAAAAGGCAGGTCCAGTCAATTTTCGTTTAAACTGAATTTTATGTAATAAAAAAACTTTTTGGAAGTAAACAAAAAGCTAGAAGATCCGGCCTGTAGTACCATTATTTTACTCTTGACTTGAGGAAGGGAGAGGGAGAGGGACGGAAAGAGGAAGGGAGGGAAGGAGAGAGGGAGGGAGGGAGGGAGGAAGGGAGGGAGGGAGAGAGAGAGAGGGAGT
>NW_027111182.1:184339-197681 GCF_000696795.3 Halyomorpha halys | reverse complement strand
ATTATTAAAAATGTTTTGCTGCCAAACTACATTGGGTAACCCCAGCCTATGTCCAAATCAACGATAAATGAAAACGTTTTTTTTTGCAAATCTTTTTATTTCTATTTAAACAAAGCAGCGATATACTTCAGTGAAAGTAAAAAATTAACACATTTTTACTATTCAAGAATAAAATTGAAATTTGAAAACTAATATAATGTAATTTATGAGTTTCATTAATACTTGAAAACGCATAAAACAAGAGATGAAGAAGAGATTAAAGTTATGTTTTTTTTTTGTTTTTTTTTAATAAACAACGTTTCCTTTTATGTCAGAAACAATTAATTGCTCATTTTTATTTCTGTTATGGGAAGCTTTTATAAATATTCTGAGGAAACATCAATTACAAAAATTTATCAAGTTAATGAAAAGTTAGTTTATTTAATCATTTCATGTTTACGTCCGCTCCGTACATTTTAAAACAGTAAAGACAATATATTTGATATTAAAATATTAATATATTTTGGGATCCTTGCTATTCACATTGAATTGCATAAGTTTGAATAGACAAGAAATCGAGTCAAGTAATTTTCTTAGTTGTTGATGAACCAGACAATTGGAAATAATAATTATTAGAACTTCTGTTCAATTCATATTGGCGGTTTTATCAGATAATTATTTTTTGTTTATTTAATGTAATTTACAACTGTATAAATAATAAATACAATAAGTAAATCTGTGGACTGTTTCATTTACACGTCAAAATCTTGGGAAGAAACAACCCATTGGTGGTACTTCAAGCATTAATTTAAATTAGAAGGTCCCGTGGCCATCTTCTTTTCAGACGCGTCGGAGGATTATCGGGGGTTGTTAGGGATGAGAGATTAAGAACTAATGGGTTTGGATGTATAAGGAGTTTGGAATAAATAGACATATATCTGTTTTGGGCCAAATCTGCAACGAGTGGGATGTTAAGGTCTTTGTGGATGAGTTTATTTGTAACGTAATAAGGAGCATCAAGAATTTTCGTAGTATTTTCAATTGTAAGGATTGGATGCGAGAGGAATTTGATGGTTTGGTAGAGCCCCAGAGCTCAATTCCATGTGTCCAATTTGGTCTGATTCCAATTCCAGTTGGTCTAATTATCGTATTGTATAATAATTTTTTGTTGTGAATGGTGTGGTGGAAGCGGTGTTCGCCGAACATTTTAATTTCTTCTTCATCTGATCGTGTCCAAGTCTTATTTTCATTGAGAAGTGGATGGTTGAAAGATTTGTATTTTAGTAGCTTTTTAGTAGTTCTCCGTAATGATTTGTCCGTGGTATTTATGTATTATGTGTAAGTTATGGAAATTTTGTATCCTGTGTTTTCTAATTTCTGTTTTTAGTCTGTTAGTCAATGTATTATATTGAGTTTTGTCCGAAGGATATCTTGTTCTGTGCCACCTCGCTCTTGCCCGGCGTTTTTCTGTTAATATTGCTTGTACGTGACGAGGTAAGTCGTTTTCTCTAAAACTTTTTATGTTCATTACCTCACCAATTGTTAGTGACACTAGCTCCTATCGATCTGGAGGGTATTTCGATAGAAGAGTTCTTTTGTTTTTAATGAAATTTCTAGGTCAAGTACGTTTTCTAGATAAGTCTGAAAATTTTTGCAGTTCACCAGTCCTTTAACTAGTGGAGGGAGAGTGAGTCTAGGAATAGGATTTGTATGGATGTGGAGTAAAAGTCGGCTATGATCTGAAGTGAGGTCATATAAAGATTGAATTTTGGATTGCAAGGTGTGTATTTGGGAAGTAACAGATATATGAAGGATATCGGGACGTTTTTTTAAGGGATGTGGCCAATAATTAGGATTTTTGGGAGAGAGGATGGAATAACTATTGGATGTTGTTACTCGGGAAAGAGTTCTACCACGAGTATTGGACGTTCTGCATACCCACTGGATATAAGGAAATGAGGTAAAGATTTATGAATAAGGATACAAGAACCTGCGTGGGGTGTGTTGTCAGGGTGATCTGTTCTATATGTAATGAAGTAGCGTATGTAGAATTAAGAATGCATTGTGAAATGGGTTTCTGTCAGCACTGTCATGTCGATGAAATGTTCAGGGAGGAATATGTTTAGTTCATCTCGGTGGTTATGTAGTCCATTTGCATTCCATAAAAGTATACTTAAAGTGCTCTTGTTCATCTAGATAAATTTAACGGGATTTCTGTAAGAAGTCTGGTTAGGAGTGAAATAAGAGGCTTGATTGTGTCTTGAAGATCACGAAGGAAGAAGGAAAGGATACATGCTATTTCAGGAGTATTTTAGCTGTTTTGGGAATACAAGGTATGATCTTGGAAATGAGACTATGTTCGTCTAGGTAGGAATTGAACTCTCCTTTGGGATCGTTGAATTACATCCTCGGTTACTGGAGGTTCGGGTAAAAGATTGACGGAAGAGGAAATTTGGGATAGTGTAGGAAGTTTAGGATTGATCTGTGGAGGATTCTCCAGATTTTTGGAAGGGAAGGGGATGGGAGGCTTGAGGGTCCTGAGCTCGAAGAGTTACTTCTGATTATTTAATAATACCTTGTCTTCGTGGGTTGATGGTTTGTTAGAGCGGATTGTTGACTGGGTTCAATTTTCCACGTCACTCGTTTGATGGCGCAGCAAGTTATCTTCTTGAACAACTTTGTTTTGATTGAACACTTTTAAGGCAGAATTAGAGATGTTTTTGTGTTGCATATTTTTGTGTATTTCAGAACCTTAATTACCAGGATGACCTTCCTTCCCGCAAAGTACGTATTTAGCTGGAGTCTGTCATGTCTTCTGACAGGTGTCAGATGGATGTAAGCCAGCACATTTGACACATCTGGCTTGATGGTGGCAATAGAATTTTGTGTGGCCAAGATTCTGACACTTAGTGCATTGGATAATTTCAGTCCAGTGTCGGTGTTCCTCAAAACCTACACATGACTATAACAGCCTCGAAATTTTAAAATTTTCTGCATTACTGGAAGCTGGTTCCGAGTCAATGAAAAATAGAGGAAGGCAATATTTTTCCGTATGCTATACCACATTAGAAATATGGCGAACGTTGTGACCCAAATCCTCTAAGTCACTCTTAATGGCTGTAGATGGGGTAGTGGAATGGAGTCCCCTCAATACGACTCGATATGGTTTTTCTTCTTTTAGCTGGTAACAGTGGAAGTCGTAATTCTTATCCAATAGATGCCTAACGAGGTTCTTGTAATTGTCTTTATTTGTTTTATAATCTTGGTATCTTTAGTATTGGAATAGCACTTATAATTAGGCTGTCCAATCGCTTTTGAGATTTGTTTACCAAACGCCAAGACATCCTGTATATTGTTGACGAAAATCGGGGGTGGAACAGGCTCAGTAAACGTTTTTTTCAATTTACCTATATTTATTCGAGTAAAATTCCCACCTCTTTAATGCAGATCCCTCCAGTTAGTAAGGATGTCCGTAAGTAGATATTTTTTCATCGAATAATACAAAATAAAATAAAAAGATTTATTTTCATGATCCTCATTAATTTTATAAATGTAACTCAAAGTCAAATTTATAGACTGTGGGTTGCTAATAACAAGTTACCTTTTGAGATAAAACGTATATATACATATATATGTATATATATAATTTTTTTTCGGCATGTGGAGTGCGGTAGTAGTAGAGTAGTGCACTGAGTTTCAGCATTACTACATTAATTTGTATTTTATTTTCTCTTATTAGACTATAATTTATTTTTGTTTAGAGAAAGGTACTGTTAATTTATTTTTTTATTTTATGAGTCAGGGACAATTTTTGAACTGTCATTGTGGATGCTGAACAGCAATCAGTTAAGCACCTTACTGATGGGGCTACACCTTGTCCTCTAATTCCATCCGGTAGTTACGGCCTCTTGGTATTCACCGGATTGGTCCCGCCTTCTTGGTGTCAGTCTGGGTCAGCTTCCTCTTCTTCCGGTGGCTTGCAGACATCGGGTGGTCAAGGGTTTTATTTCACCTTGGAAACTATTGCCTCTACTACAAAACAGTCTATAATAAAATTAAAGCTCCGTAAAGGGCGAACTTAAACCATGCGATTGACTTAATAATTTATATATATCAAATTTGTGGAAAATTCTGTTAGCTTTAGTTTTGAAAACAGATTTTTATACCATAGAGTCAATGGTTTCGAAAATCTAATAAGATATGTTAATGAAAGGTTATGTAAATAGAAACTATCATTTAGGAGACTATTGTTTATTTCTCAAGAAAAGTAAGATATACTTTAAACTGTCCTGATTCAGAACATAATATAGTATTGAGGGAAAAGGTGTAGGGATTGTTTTTTTACATTTAGTAGTAGTAAGGGTGAGCGGCATAAGCAGCGTGTGCGTAGGCTGGTACTGCAGCTGGGACTACGGCTGGTACTGCTGATCGGACGGCTGGAACTACTCCTGGTACAACGGCGGCTGGGACGGTTGGGGTCTCATATTTGCCTGGGTAGTACTTGCCATCGTCTGTGTACTTGTAGGCAGCGTAGGGGGAGCCGAAAAGGACCTGCTTCTTCTCCCTTACTACTTCTTCAGCAGCGCAGGCAGCAGCAACCACCACAGCGAGGAAGAACTGAAGAAGACAGGTCAAATATTAATACTATATAAAGAACACACAAAAATATAAATAATCTATCAAATCATTAAAGTGAGAAATTACCTCTTGTTTACGACTAGCCATTTGGATTTATAGATTGGTGGATTACTACTATTAGCTATCTGGACTAGCCAGGAAACGTCCATTATGTTATAGGAATATAATTACTTCATGCTCATGAGTTTGGAAGGCTATGATTCATGGCAATTTTTTAATACCGGTGAGACAATTTTTGTTCAGATAAAGAGAAATTTTGAATGGAGATCTGAGACTTGATCCAGTGATGGAAGGCTGATTAACTTGTAATTATTTTTGGTTTCAAATGGATGTTAAAACATACTAAACAGCACAAATCGGATTCCCTTCAGCTGAATTTCAGTTATAATATAATCTATTTATGATTATATAATAAATTTTATTGTATTTTTATTACATTCGAATCTGGCTAACTTATATTTATTGTTATCATCAGAGAAAACTTCAGTCAAAACTTACAACCGAATATAAATATTTCGATTTCGTCAGCAATTGTAAAAGTAATAAAAGTTTTAAGTCTTATTTTAAATCAATTTTGTTAGTATTTCCCGATTATATTCCTTTATTTTTATGTTGTTTGGTCAAGTATGATAAAATAAAATTTTTGGAATAAGAAACTAGCAATATTTTCCAGATATTTTTTGTAGAGTTTTTTTTTTTTGGTTTTAGTCCTTCAAGGAAAACATAAAATTCCACCAAAATAATGGAACTTTGTAGATATTTATTAAAAAATATAAAATGATTAACAGGGTTATTCCAACTTTATCAGGATTTTTTATAATTAATTTCTTTATTTTTTATCTATTTACATTGGAACGCAATGGTTATGCGAGTTGGGGTGAGGGTCCGGAAACATTTTGGGTTTGATTCCCGCCTGGGACAGTTAATATTTATTTCTTGGCGGTCGCAATAAATAATTCTGGACACTCCTACCTTGGTGGTACACGGCAGCAACCTCAGTAGCCGTCGGAGGTTGGCAAGAAATGTCAGTAAGCATAGTTGCAGGACTACTTCCTCCCACCGGTCATCAATACCAAAATTTACTTAAATTTGCATTTATTTACTTTTTTAAGCCGAATTCAATTTAATTATAAATTATCTTTACCATTGAGGTATATCAATAAATAATTACCAGAGCAGAAATTATTTTTTATTAAACTTATATCTGAAGCTAAAAAAAAAAAACTATTAATTTTTATTTTAATGACAAATTATAACTTTTACTATAATTTAAAAAAAATATGTATCACTTTTTAACAATTTTTATTTTAAATAGAATTATCCAGTGCCAAATAAAAAAATTGTGTTACAGCTATCCCTGTATCGTCAGGCCTGATAGTGTTGATTATATTATGGCAGTTGCTATTATACCATCCAATACCGTGAAAACGGGTATTGACGTGATAGCATCTTCACTACCGTAACAACTATTGTCATCTATAACTCTAGAATTGTGTCGGAAAATATTAAAAATTGTCCACTATTTTTGTTTGCTGCGATAGACTGTTGCCTGTTGTTCCATGACAATTTCCACCGAACATATGAACTTTAACCTGACTGTAACTTCACTGCCGTGACAGATACTAATCTAATAGTTAAATGACGGACACTATTTGAGAGTGCTAGGCCGACAGTAATGATACTATGACGGTATATCATCTAGTACCTAGTCTGTGGCATTGTACAGTTAACCTCAAACCCTTATTAATGGTTTTAAAATTCCAAAATTCAGCCAATATTTAATTAATCTGCAATGAAATCAATTTCATCGAGTAATCTTTTTGTATGAAAACAATTTCATCTTAATTGTAAATTTAAAAATTTTAAATATAAAAATATTTACAAGATTACAAGATTTATTTCTTAGTTAATAATATGCTATCACTTTTATTGTTAAATTAGTAACAGTTTCGAATTCTGGTAAAATGCAGGTTACATCAAAATTTCAAAGAATCAAAAACGAATTGAAAAATTTTGATTTTAAATCGTCACTTAATCTTTAAAAATTAATTGACCGACAAAGGAAAATATACAGTTGAATGTTAATAAAAATATTATTTTATATAATTTAAACATTATACTTACAAGAGCTTTGATGTAGGCCATTGTAGATGTAGTTCGAAGGCGGACTATGGTCCTGGTGGATTTTGGCCAGGTTATATAGCCAGCCCTCCTGGAAGACCACGCCCTGACTAAACTTTTCTTATTGTTCATTTTCTTCATTTTTCATTTCCACGTCACTGGAGCAATTAAGGACAGCTGTCTTTTGAAAATGTTGCAGGACCTAGGTAGTGTCCACGCATCTCAGGAGTGAAGTTTTATTTTGAACAGAACCTAACCAATGGAAGATATCAGTTCTACAGCAATATAATGAAGTTTATGGTTGAATATATTTTCCATTACTTTAATACACTACGCCACGTATATTGAACTGTTAAAAAAAATTTATTAAGTTATAATTGGCCTTTAAAGTTTGTAGAAGTTTTCCGTTTTGAATTGTTAACAGGATTTATTAATAAAATTACGAGTCGATATTTTATCTCTCTTCTTTGAAGCTTTGCCATCTCGCATGAGAATATTTATGCTTCCTAATGAACACCGGATTTTTGTTCAGTTAAAAACAAAAAAACTTCAGTAAAAAACCTAAAATTTGCAAGATCGAGTAGAAAAAAGTCATTATGTGTATAAAACACCCATATCCTGCAATAATGATAAATTTTATAGTTTAGTTTATAATATTAATACATAGAAAGCTTTCCTAATGATGTTTGAATCAAATTAAACTTACATATATTCAAACATACATAAAAAAAAACTACTCGGATTAAAAACCTAAATTGTTATCCATAGTTAAGGAAGTTCATTACATTGAATTACTTTGTATTACTATTATGTTAAGCTAAATTTCAATTTTAAGTTTAAGAAAACATATATGTGTAAATTTGTCTTTAAACATATTTTTTAAAGAAATATTCTCTTTTTTCCCCTAAACTTTCACGTAGCGTTTTCTTCCACTAAGCTTTTCAATTGTGTATTTTCATACAAATAAACAATTAACCACAAAACTAGCAAAAGATAAGCAATGTAGAAAATCTTTAAATGTTTGATTAAAAATATATTGGTATATTCATATTAATGAGACCAATTCATGCTGATTTTTAAATTTAAAATAATATAACAAATATGTCTAATAATATTTAAAAAATATATATATATATTGAAAATCCCACTAGTCACAACTAAGTCAAACCGAATTGTAAAGAACTTCAGACGATGTTGGAAAGTTGAGTTTTCTATAACAAGCCTATTCTTATAGAAAGACTTTTTCACACTTACTCCAAACTATTGTTAAATACTAGTCCAAGACCATTTTCAATGTCTTGCTTAACTTAAATTTTTCAATTTTAAGTTATTAATTAAATAAGGAAGAAATAATAAAATGAATAAATATTGGTATACATATACCTACATGTGTATAATATGAGAAATCATTAAATTGATTAGTTTAATCATTAAATTTTATGATTTTTTTCAATGCAAGCAAAAACGAAATTTAACACAAAAAGAGTAAAACGTGCATTTTTGTACAGAAAAAACTCAAACCGTGCAAAATTAGTAGTGAACCTAGGTGTAAGCCAATTTGGTGAAAAATAAAATTAGTGTTATTTGAATGTATTTTCAATAATTCGAATTTCTGTCAAGGTTGTACAATTTAGAGATAGAGAAAAAAAGATAACTGACATCTGGGATCAAATATCTTAATATTATCGTAAAAAATTGAACCCTAGAAATCAGTAAGGAGAAAAGCTACAAAACAGAAACATTGGTAGCCATAATAACTGGAGTGTGAGAAAATGTTTTTATTATTAAATTGATAAATCTTGTAAAAAATTTCAAAACTGTTCGTGTGGTATTGTTTTTCCCGTCGGAATTCAATGTTTCAATTTTGAGAACTTCGGTAGAGATATCTCTATGGTATTATTATCATCAATATAATATTGATAAATATTCCACTAAAAAAATATTATGTTAGATATCACTGTTGCCTCATGATATAAAGTGATTTACTTAGAATCTGGATTCTTGCACTTGAATTTCGAACTGATAGTAATGAATACTGTTTCTGTTTTTCATTTTATGTACGAATTTTATTGTACTCTTCGGACTAGACATTTCAGTACTCACTGTGGGAGCAAGATTGATGACTAAGAGTATATTTCTGGGTCTAATCGTTCAACTCAGTTAACTGAGAACAAGAATTACTCAGGATCCATATGTTAAGGAACCAAAATTAGTCTAGTAAACATGGGTTCGCAAAGAGCAATCTTAGAGATAAATTGAGTAAGTTTTTTTTTCTTAAGGTTTTTTTTTCACTTTTTGAGGTGCTGAATCTCATTCTGGATTACATTTCCTCTTATCTAGAGTAAACGCAGTAAGCCACGAAATAATTCTGATTTCTTATTCAGTGTTTTGCTTTTATATGGGAAACCATCGTCTCTACGAAAAAACAATGAATAAACAGAATTGAACAGTGGCAATTTTTCTACTAAATTTTTAATATAAATTATTAAGTTAGTTGCTCCATTTAGGAGGTAAAGCCAAAATCTGACCAAGTGCCTAAAATGAGTTTTAGGAAAATAAAATTTCTTATTTTATTTTTGTATTGAAAAGTGAACTGGGGTCATGAAATTTTTAATTTAAAACATTATAATTATTATTTAACTTAACGCCTAAACCGTGTGACCGAAGTAATGATATGTACGTATCAAATTTGTTGAAAACTTACTTTTAAGTTTAATTTTTTGTACAGGATAGTCTGTTGAAGAGTCAATAGTTTTGAAACACAATAAAAAAATTTAAACAGTATTTTTTCTTTTTTTTGTGTGTGTTTATTGGAATTTTAGCAATTTTAATTACTAGATAGCTAAATCAAGAATCTAAATAAGATCCCAATAATTATAAGGAACCGTTTAGAAAAAATAAATATTTATACGATTTTCGCTCTGCGAGGAGGAAAGGATTTTGGTGAATGTTGGTTTCCTAACATCAAATGCTGATCATATGGGAAATTATGTATATAATGATGTTGAATTTATTTGACCAATATAAAATAACTTAAAAAAAAATTAAATACATTATTTAATTATTATTATATAAGTATAAAAATGAGGTTTAAAGGTTAACATAATAAAATAAAATTCCAAGGAGCCGTTTATATCTCTGAACTATTGTTTTTTTTCTCCACTTTAATTATATTTGCATATCCACACTAGAAGACTTCCACCAATTAAAGTAGGACAGTATTTTCTTCCATTTATTATATACATATATTGAAATTGGTTAGGGATCGGTCAAAAAGAGGATAAAAATAGTTAAAAACTATCTTGTCTTTCTTTTTGACCGCATCTTGATCATTTTTTCACAATTTGAAGTAATACAGTCAATCATTTATTTATATATATTTTCATTTCAAATCAATATCTAACGTTTAGAGGTTGTGCACTTTAGGATATTGTACAATAATATATCTTTCATGTCTGGCCAAATTAGTTTTTTTTTGGAGCATGATACCATTTTCGCTTTTTCATTACTGATACTCTTGTTTTTTTTAAAGGTTTTTTATTCATTGATGAAATAAAAAATTATATTTAATAATCGTGAAATTTTCACTTTCAATTAAAGTTTTTGTCATTTAGGAACAAGTTTGGTTCTTCATCTGACTATCTGTCGGTCTTAAGACAAATTCCTGTTCAGGGCATATTGAAAAAATTTGTTCTGGTATCAATATCTGATTTTGATGTAATTTTTAAATTGGTCCTCTATCGATTTTATCAGATTCTGTCTACTACTTTTGGTCACATATCTTCTTCGGTACCCCTATATTTCGAAGATGGCTTCTCCAATTTTTATAAAATTTAGAGATTAGTGTGGCATGCGTCTATTATCAATTTCATTCTATTTTGTCAACTACTTTTGCTTAGGTATGCGTAAAACCTATTTTTCTGGGCACATCTGTATTACATTTGATTTTACCCAAATTTGTATGAAAGTTCGGGATCAGCGTTGCTATGGATTTTAGCAATTTCCATTCCCTAGTTTCACTTATGCTTGTGCGAACGTATATTCCTTGGCGTACCTATATTTCTAAAACAGTTTTTTTATTTGGCTAATCTTTTTACTATTTATTATTATGTCTTTTTTATCATGTTTTCAGATCATAAAATATTATTTTTAATTATATTATATTATTACCATATATTTTACAGATATAAATTATAGATTATACGATTTCATGAGGATGGAGCACATTACCGAGAAGGATAAAATAATAAAAATGAAAAAATAGAATAAACAGGAAGTGGAAAAGAACACAGATAAATATTAAAGTAAAACTTTTTGGGCTTTTTTATGAGAATCATTTTCTTTGCTGCTAATTGTTACAAGGAGCATATTTTTCAATTAAAGTTTTGGTCAGTTAAAGTTCTTTTTACTGTAATCGTATTGACGTTATTTATTCAGGTACATATTTTAGGTATATATTTTTTTTTTTTATGGTGGAATATACTTAAAATATGAAACATAGTACTAATGTTGATAAGCCCAATAAATTCTCTATGTTAGAAGAATGCTTTGTCAGATATGGTTAGGGATAAGCAATATCGGGAATCGTTATGAAAAACATACAGTACATTTTTATGAATAGTGTTTTTTTTATTTACAAGAAGATGATGAAAGGAAATTTTATTATAAATAAGTCATTATTCTTAATTCATCGTTGCCTCGCCACTCAGGAATTTGACGATTTGTTGTGTGGATGGGTAAGAAGGTACTGGTGTTGACTTTTATATCGTGATCTAAAGGAAACATCTTAGATGAGATAGGGGTAGTGGTAGGGGGCGGCGATGGCTGGGATTGCGGCTGGAACAGCAGCTGGAATGGCGGCGCGAACTGCGGCTCCGTCTGGGAGAGCTCCAAGAACTGGAGAGAGTTCCCTGACGTCATATTTGCCTGGCCAGTAGGAGCCGTCGTCGATGGCACCAACAATGATCTGCTTCTTGACCCTAGCGCTCTCTCCAGCGTAGGCGGCGACCACCACGGCGGCGAGGAACAGCTGAAAATCATATTATAGTAGATTGAGAAGGAGATAAACATTAATAATAACGCGTTTTATTTCAATAAAAAAATCTTAACTTAAATTTTTAAAAGGTTTTATATAGAATGGCGTGAGCTAAGACTCGAGTTTTTTTTCTTTTAATACAATTTTACTTGAATCCTACTCTAAGACAGCAATTCAGTGTTCGAAGAAACATTTTTTAAGATTTGTACCGATGTTGCAAGATTAGTTTGACAAATTTTGACCATTCTTTAATGCAATTATAAATTATCTGACAAAAAAAAAGAAAAGAAAACCTTTAATGAATTATTTAATAAATGATGAAAACACCTGCAGATATTGTTTACCAATTTCCATATCAATATGTCACAAATGCGTCATGTAAGGTTTATTTTTTAATACTATAAAAAATAGAATACTCGTGTCTATCTATAAAGCTTAACGAGTGGTATAGTGATATTTTTCAACAAGAGGCAGATATTTATTTTTCGTCTAAGAACAAGATCTAGAATGTTATATTAATTTTTTTTTTTTTTTTTTTATTAAAATCGAATTGTTGAGTGAGTAAAGAGGCACCACTGCTCAAGAGTTGACCATTCTAGACAGTAGGCAACAAACTCTTAATAACAAAAATAATACTTACATTCTTTAAATAACAATGGGACTAGGAACATAATGTTCTACGTCTAACAATATTGTCTATTTTTCTTTAAATAAATAATAGAATTTTGTATTAAAGGATATGAGAAAGCACTATATCACTTTCACAAGCTCAAGAATACGGTTTCGGTTTCGGAGATTGGTGTTATATATAATTCACCCGTCCCCATTCATTTTGGCGCCTCCAGTGTTCTCCTTTGGATCAGGCCATTCCTAATTTCACTATTTACGGTTCTTTTATAGGTAGGAGTACCATGAAAGTAAGGACGAAATTTGAATTTAAATTTAGTCCTGCCTTTTTAATTTTTGTGCACCTCCATACCCCAACCTAATTGAATTAAAGGGTTTGTTAACTTGTATCTTGAATGAATTAGTTTTATGAAAAGGTAAGCTTGTGTTGGTATTATATTGGTATGTGCTTTTTGTAAGTCTAAAGTTTATTATCTCACCCTTACGCCATTTTTGTACCGTTTTTAGGCGTTAATTTAACGATTAAATCAATTTTATACAGTTACTAAACCAAAATGAAAAAGACATAAGACCTCAGTGGCTGTAGCTTTGCTGCTTACGTTTTTTTTTTTTTTTATAGTTTACCTAACATCCCAACTAGCTATTTTATTTTAGACCGTTTGACCTCACCACTTTATTCTCATGTTTCTAATTACCCAATCATGTTCTCAGAGCTGAAGATTTTTTTTATTTTATGTTAAGGTCATCCCATAAATGTATGTTATTGCAGTACAGACAATCAAATAAAAATTTTAATTTAACTTTTATTTTAAATTATATTTTGTATTATAAAATATAAAATTTTATAATTTAATAAAGTGATGACAAAATATTTAATATAGATTAGGATCATATATACTATTTATCATATGTATCATCCTGAATATAAAGGGAGAAGAGCCT
>NW_027111182.1:168231-179010 GCF_000696795.3 Halyomorpha halys | reverse complement strand
CAAATTTGTATGTTTATGTATTATTTGAAAATTTCAATAAATATTGACCGTTTCATATGAAATGTCGAGTTCACAGGAAAAGTTATTTAGTAAAACAACTTCATGAAATCATAATATTTGTATTCAAAATATTTACTCTCATTTATAGTACTCCTTCCCCAACCTGTTATTAATTCCAGAAATGAAAAATTCAGGATTAGGTGAACAAATTAAGTGAGAAAATGTGTTTTTGACCTCAGAATCATTTTAAAAATTTTTTGTACAGATGAAAATCTTTTGAACATGAGTTTAACGAATAATGTGGGTGTGGGAGGACTTCGTAACACAGCTCATTTATCTTCTGCATTGTCTGTTTCAAAACATGAGGTATGGCGTTGTCGTGTACATGGTTACACTAGCTCTAACGATGTTTAAAAATACATAAATTTGAATAGTCAAATAATAAATGTTATTTTTAGCTTAGATGTGCATCATCTAAACCACGAGTGTTTAATGATATAACTATTCTAGATGTCCTAATTCCTGCAAGGTCTACATCCCCACTTTCTGCTTATTATAAATTAAGTTGAAGCATGCATTGCGGTGTAATGCTGTCACTGTTCTGATCTCTGGATGGCCTTCATTGCAATATTTAATTATATAACTGGTTCAACACATTATCCATCATTGAAGACCAGTATTGGAACTCGGTGGTATTTCTTATACATTTGAATACAATTTTTCGAAATGAACTAGTTTTTTTACACTTCTTACGAGTACTGAGTGATTTTTTTATTTATTTTAATACAGCATTATATCAATTATTAACAGTAGAGTTATTGTAGCTTTAGTGAGGCCTATCTTGTATTTAAACCTGGAAGAAAGTTGACCTCAAAGGAAGTTTTTTTTTTCTTCAATATAAATATAAAACTAAATATCACGCGTGTACACGTGCTTGTGCGATGGTTTAACACCAGCTAAGGCTGTAACAGAAGAACAAAAATGTAGGTTACAGCATTACCAAGATTTAAATAATATCTTATATTATAAATATATCATATTGTACAATGAAGTTTTTTTTATAAATATATGTTTTGCATTTGGTTAAAAGAGTCACAATAAAAAAGTAGGAGAAAAAATTACTAAAATTAATTTGTCTTTAAAAATTCCAGCCAATAGCTCCTTTCTTCTAGACATAATGTTTGAGAGTAATCAAGATGATATGGTCGTATACAAATCAACAAACCTTCCAAGTAAGTGTCCCGTCCCAGGTTTATATCGATAGACGTTAAATCGACAATGGATGACCTTCTTGTTCTAATGAAATTCACCGAGTTCATTAGGACCAAGTGACTTACCTTGGTAAATCATTCCTAGAGAACATGGCACAACTTACAAATTCCGTTTCCCACGCTTTGAAATAAATAGAAATTTATATTTAATAGAAATGCTCTTGGAACTGGTTTCGAAGTCAATGGGATCCTGAAAGTATGATGCTAAGATTAACACTAAGATGTACACGTCATTAATCTTGCCAAATAAAGAGACAACTGGTTGCATTGGCTGCAACAAATCCAAATAGAAAGATTACTTAAAATAATAACATTTTTTTTTATTATTGAAGAGAAATAATATAATTCGCCCCAATAAATGGCATTACTTATAATTAATACATCAGGTATTTGCGTTTCAAATATTCTTTCATAGTATGTAGACACAAAAAGAAAAAAATGTAAATGATAACATTAGCACTCACAGAATAAAAAAAAATTAAATAATAAGGAAATAAAATAAAATAATTAAAAAATATATTATTATTAAATATGCAGGAGTAAGTGGAGGAACTAGGTAACATTTTTCAATTTTTTAAATAATTAATTTGGATAAAAGAGGTAGGTGCCTATCTAGCTAGTGTGAGATATTCTTACCTCAAAATCCAATTAATTATTGAGATACTTAGATGTAGAATTTGTAATTATTTTCGGGTACACTGCAGCAACGAGTCAACCGGGTCGACCCTGGAGCCTTCCAGACGTCCACCCAGCCTCATAGAGCATATACCCTTAATTGGTTAAAAATCTGGCTTTTGAACGTATCAAAAAAAAAATTACCTTCTTGTTTATTAACCATTGTTCTAAAAACAGTACTTTCTTAGAATGTATTGAGGCCACACCCTTCAGGGGTGAGGGGTCGTTGTGGTACATATTATATTAGAAATAAAAATATATAATAAAATATTAAAAAGAAACCTGACTAAATGAAAACAAAATTATTTATGAATAAGATAAAGAAAATTAAATTTAAGTAACGATAAAATAAACACATATTTTTATGTGAATAAAAATAATAATGTAAATAAAATTTTTAATAGCACAAATCCATAGAAATATTTTATATTATAATACCCGAAGCTAATTAGCTAAAATAATCACACAGGAATATTTATTCACATTGGTAATCACTCCTGAAAAAGTGGCTTAAGGATGGAAATTTCTCCTCGATGTCATGGGAAATCCAGATTAGTCTCAACAACAGCACCAACCACGTGACAGTTTGTTACGGAATCACACACAGCACGTATAGGCAGCATAATAGCAATGGTGGCAAGTATCACAGATTTGAAAATTAATAACACCCTTAAAAAGATGAAACATGTGCTGTTATGACCAAGCCATATTAAAAAAAATTTCTAAGAATTTTGGAGATTAGGGATGGAGAGGTGGACAACCTATTATATTTGCTGTTCTAGGTCTGAAGATGTCTACATAGCTCGCCTCACATCATAGCCGATACGATGAAGAGTACGGAAATAGGCAATATTTTATAGTGAATGATGTCCGATTCTCGGCTAAAATTTATTAACTGATTTTTTTTTTACATGTAAGTTCACGATGTTTCGACAAGATATTATTCAATGAATTATTAAATTATGAAAATTAATTTCACAGGGGACGGAGAGGAGGGGGGGGGAGGTTATTGATTAGATTACTATTTCAAAAGATGTAAAATGTTTAAAAAAATATTTTGTAATTTTTTGTTGGCTCTTTGATATTTTGAGTAGAGCAATCAAATGTATTCAGATTATGACAGGTAATTAATTCTATGGACGATATAATAGTTCAAAATATTATATTTTGATCTTTCAAAACTATTATAAACTTATTATAATAATTTATATATTATTAGATATATAGCTGTAGAGAAGATGTGAAGAAAGAACAGAGGGAGGTGCGGCAGATTTATGGTCAAGGTCTTGGCCTTGAGAAGAAGGTGGAGTCCATCTGCTGTGTTCCAGTCGAGACAGGCCCACTACCATCGAACTGGGTTACTTGGCACCACAGTTTGTATAATGCTGAAGTGTTGGTGGGTTTGAAAGGGCTATTTTTAGGAACTAATGTTCCGTGTTTTTTTTTTGTAAATTAATATTTTCTTCTTTTTTTTTTTTTGCATTGTATACACCGTTTATTGAGGAATGCTTTAGAAATTGTATTATCCTAAGACCAATAGTAGCCATTGGTTAATACCTTAATAGCATGTTATAACTATCAGCAATGTCATCGTATTTAATTATTTTTGTTCAGCTATTGTTTAAAGCAACAATGTTTTAATATTTTTTTTTTACTGAAACGAAATGGTTAAAGGTAGTTACATACCAAGATTAAGCCGAAACATCTTTCACATGACTTTTCATTACAGTTCAGAACTGGGATGACATCTTTTGAGAATTTATCAATGTATAATTTTTTTTTTATCTTGACTTTGCATTATTTTTAATTTAGAAGAACTGTTAATAGACAAAAAATCCGAAACGTTGTTCTCATGTTAGGAAAAATAAATAAAAATATGAATCGAAATAAAAAAAGGAAATAATAATAAGGAAATAAAATAAATATATTATTATTATATATGAAGGATTAAGTGGAGGAGCTAGGTAATATTTTTCAATTTTTTGAATAAATAGTTTGGATAAAAGAGTTATGTGCCTGTCTAGCTAGTGTGAGATATTCTTATCTCAAAATCCAATTAATTATAAGATGTAGAAGGGGATTTGTACACTCCTAAACATAACAAGCTCTAAAAAACAAAATCCAACCTTGTTTTCTTAAAATTTACTCTTTGTAAGATAACCCCTTCGTATTGAATGGGAGCGCGGTGGCACAGTGGCAAGGCACTATTCTACTAACTTCAACGACCCGAGTTCGCATCTGGCTGTGGTAGATAATTATTTTCGGGTACACTGCAGCAACGAGTCAACCGGGTTGACCCTGGAACCTTCCAGACGTCCACCCAGCCTCATAGAGCATATACCCTTAATTGGTTAAAAATCTGGCTGTTGAGCGTATCTTAAAAAAAAGACCTTGTTTATTAACCATTGCACTAAAAACAGTACTTCCTTACAAAGTATTGAAGCCATTCCCTTCAGGGGTCGTAGCGGTTCATATTATATTAGAAATAAAAATATATAATACATATTAAAAATAAACCTGACTAAATGAAAACAAAATTATTTATGAACAAGATAAAGAAAATTAAATTTAAGTAACAATAAAATAAATACATATTCGCACTTGAATACAATTTTTAATAACACAAATCCATAGAAATATTGTATATTATAATACCTGAAGTTAATTAGATAAAATAATCACACAGGAATCTTTATTCACATTAGTAATCACTCCTGAAAAAGTGGCTTAAAAATGGAAATTTCTCCTCGATTTCTTGGGAAATCCAGATTAGTCTCAACAACTGCACCAACCACGTGACAGTTTGTTACGGAACCACACACAGCACCTATAGGCAGCATAATAGCAATGGTGGCCTCAACCTGTAGGCTAAACGATCTCTCCTTTAATAGGCAACTTTTACAGTTATCTTAATGTAAACGACAAAAGAGGTTGGATTGTATTAATTATAAGCATTAGAGATAGATCAGTTTTTTTTTATTTTATGAACATATTAATGAAACTATAAGAATATCAAGTACACTTTTGACGAGTTACATAAAATATATATAGGTGAAAAAGTATAAACATTTCGTGGTGTGATCAAAGAAATTATAATTGAGATTGAGATGGATAAAGTTGCATTACATATAGGATTTTTCAGCTTCCACTCGCTATACGATTTGGAAATAGTACATTACAAGAAAAATTATAATGAAAAATATTCTGTAAAAAGATAAAAAAAAAGAATGATTTTAATATGGGAAAATTAGAAAACGTAGTTGATATAGGATTGAGGAGCCTCCTCCAATGAGGTTATACTTTCAAAAATTTAATAAACCTATGTTTCAGCATGGGATTGGGTAGCTCATTGGTAAGACACTCAGCTACTAACTCCAAGGACCCTGTTAGAATCTGGTTGTAGCAGATAATAGACAAAAAATCCTAAACGTTGTTCTCATGTTAGGAAAAATAAATAAACAATAAAAAAGAGCTTTTATTCCCGTAAAATAAAAATTATAAAAAACTATCAGAACCCTTTTGAACTGTAAGTTGTAAGCTTATATCTTATATTTGATAATTAAAGTTAAAATTCATATAAAATATTTCCATTTATGTTAATAATTATAAGTATGGTCAACATTAAATAGGTGTATGGGCATATCCTTAAGTGTATAGGTCAGTCTGTAAATAAATCAAAACAAATAAAACTTATTCTAAGAGCTATATTTTGAATTTTTTATATTTGTCTCGGTCAAGTAAATGTCAGGTTCAGGGCGAGGCCGAAAAAGAACATAAAAGAAAAGGAACCGCTAGTTAAGAACCGGGGACTGGTCCGAATTAATTATCTCCCGAAAAGTAAGAAATTATGGACCGGTTAAGCGACATTGAGCCACGTTAATAGTTAAGCACCGATTCGACGATTACTACAACTTTCGCCATAGTCATGAAAAATTAGTTGTTCTAATAAAAATTAAATTGAAACAAGAATTGAGAGGGCTTTTCAATTGAATAATATCAAACTTAGTGAGAAACTCTAAATCTTCCCTTAATGGAAAAAGAAAAAAAACCTTATTTATTTCGCATTCATATTCAATTTTGCGAACGGCGTTAGTTTTCTTGTAATTAAAACGATTATAACACAACAAAACCGATTCGTAAAATTTATGCAATGAAAGAAATGTATAGCCAACACACTAAATTCTATTGTGGATTTTGTTTCCTTCTTAAGTTGTTTCTTCTTTTTATTAACATTTTGTTGTTAACAAAATAAACTACCTTTAATACATGTTCAATAGTTTATATTTTCTTGTAAAACGTTTCGGGTTTCTTCATCTTCAAGCACTAATAATAATAGCAATAATAATCTACAATTATGACAATGATCAACCATTTTTTATGTGTACAATTAAAACTATAAAAAACTGTTTGTTTTTTTATTAATTAAAATTATTATCAAATTACTGTAAAAAACTTTTTTACAATTAAAAATATTATCAAAAAGTTTACGTCATTTATAAAGTACATCCATTTCTATTTGAATTTTTGTCATTTAGTTACTTAATTCAAATTTATAAACAATAACGTTTGTAATTTGTTTAAACAATATCGTTCACTGCTGATACATTCATTAGTCCCTTTAGCTCAAATCAATGTTAAGTATACTAGGATATACTACTATTATCACTTTGGACATTTCTATCTGATTGTGCGCTGTTTGTCTACTTCCATAGTGATATGTCTATATTTAATAAATTTTGCTATTCAGGTTGAATATTATGGTTTTGATTTGAATAATTTTATTTTTTAATTTTTTTTTCCTGATTCATGTCTCTACTTAAATGTCCAGCCAATTTGATATGGCTGCATAGTGTGTATATTGGGATATTGAAAATATCCCAAACCTGATCTAATTAAACAAATTAGAATCAGGGATATAAAATAAAAGGCTTTTCTTTATTTGAAACTAATATTTGACCCTTATAAGGACATTAAATCGGGATTTTTTTAATGAAGATTAGGTTAAAGCAGGAGACATTCAACTTTCCTAAAAAAAAAATTGATAAACTACTTTACTAAAATAGTAATTATGTTTTTTTTTTAATTTTTAGTGAATAAAAAAATAATTTAATAGAATTATTTAAAAAGATTCGTGAGTATTATCATCTCTATTTACTTGTTGTTTTCTTTATAACAAATTATACAAAATTTGTAAAATCCATAGCCGCTTGAACTGTTACACCAGTTCTAGACAAAGTGAGAAAGATGAGATCAAACATACAGGTGGGTCTGCCATCACAAAAAGTCAACATAGAAATATAGAGGATTTTAAATCAAACCCACACTGATCTAAATCGTTAATTTAGAACGTTGCAAAACTTTGTAAGAAATAATGAATGCTAAATTGTTATTGAATCTGTATTGAAAATATTTTTTTTTAATAATTTATTTATTGTTATTTACAACTGTATACACATATATACAACAAGTAAATTTGCTGTAAGTGACATAGTGACATGATACAAACATGTGGAGAATCTACCCACTGATAGAACTCCAATAACATTTCTAGAGGAGAAGATCTCGAGGCCATCTTCTTTTCAGACGCCTAGGAGGATTATTAGGTAATGAAGGAGAAGTCAGGTTCGAAACAAGTGGATTTGGGTGGTTGAGAAGTTTATTATGGAAGGAACGGTATCTGGTTCTGGCCAAATCGGCAACTTATGGAACATTGAGGTCCTGATGGATGACTTGATTTGTGACAAAGTAAGGAGCATTAAGGATTTTACGAAGGATTTTGGCCCGTAAGGATTGGATTCTGGAGGAATTTGATTTTTTAGTGGAGCCCCAAAGCTCAATTGCGTATGTTCAAATAGGCCATATAATAGTCATGTAGATCAGTCTTTTGTAATGGATTGGGAATTTAGACCGTTTGTCTAGTAAATGTTACAATAGTCGGAATCTACGAGCAGTTTGTCTTTTTAGTCTTGTATGAGGATTTCATGTCTGAAAATATTTAAAATGATTTTATGAAATTACCCTTCAAGGTAAAGTTTTATATGTAGTTTAAGTGGAATTAGAAAATTAATTATCAAATAACTACGGTGATAAAATATTTTATGAGACAAACGCCATTGGGCTAGCGCCAGCATAGTCGAACGTATGTTAGAATAGGCGTTTTATTTACGCGTTTTTGTAAGTCTCCATAACCTCCTACGACTTTCTATTTTTTTCGAAAATATTAGGGTTTCCAACGATATATTCTACGTCTATTTTACTTATATAATTTCTGGAAATCTGTTTGGCATATTATTTTTGAAGGAACTCCGTGGTTTTCGCTTAAATGCACGCTGAAATCTGTGGAGCAACTTCATAACCAGAAAACAAACCAACCGGTAGTTCACCTTCTTTCGTTCTCATTTCTTGTGGAAAGGAATACATAGGATAACCCTATTTCGATTCCTCCATTTGAGTCCAGGAATGGCGTTAAACCCGATAACAACAACAAAAGTTAGCTTTTATTGAATGCTGCACAGTTAACTGATAATATTTACCAGTATAGACTTTTCATTAAATATAATACATTAAAATATTGTTCTATAATGTTTAGGTGTATAAAATTACTTTTGAATATCAGGCTGAGCACGTGATATAATGTTTCTTTTAGATCTAGTGCATGAATCATTTGGTTTTTAATAACGCTCTTAATAATAACGTGCAAAAATAAATATTTTTAAATCATCCTCATGATAGGCTATTTACCCTATTATATTCGGATTATTCGGTTTCCTTGTACTTTCCTCGATCTTATCAAGCGTTGAAGTGCCATATAGATAAGGAGTAGAACATATAACAGCTAGTTTCCGATTAATGGATCTGTCTAGAAATGGCGTCGTGTTTGGTTCTCCAGATCTTTCTAGCCTTCTTACAATGGAATATTTTCTTCAGTGAGTAGTACGCTAGATATCTTATAATTTGACCTATAAACTCCATATTATATTTAATATTGCTAACGCTATTAGGAGACGTAAGAGGGTTAGCTGAAGCTGGTTTCGTCTATGAAGAATTATCATCTATTTCTGAGGATTTCAAAGAGGTCCAAAGAGGAATGAACCAACTTGAACTCAAAACAGAAGGTGAGAGTTTCATTATTATTATTTTCTTTATTTTTTGTCTCAAGTCCTGCATTGAGGACCTAAAAAACTCCAGAGTGGAAACGTCAAGATTCATATTTCGAGGCCACTGCGAAATAAATACTGATTGACCCAATCGAACCCATAACCTCCTGAGCCAAGCGCTCTGAAACCGTCGCCCCAGCCCGTTCAGCTATTAGGTTCTCAAGGTGAATGTTGTCTTCCAACGTTATTTCAGTGCTCAGAAATTGGTTGTACCTAAAAGTAGATTTGTTCCAGAAACTAGTTAATGATCCTATGTAATAAATAATTTTTCCAATGTTTACTTAAAAGCTCTGTACGGCTAGATTTGTAAAAGTACTCAAGTGCGATAAATGTCTACGAACTTATCCATAGGCACATCGTAATAGGGATATCCATGAAGTTCAAAATTATAATACTTGGAAATAAAACGTGGTATACTTAATGCAATGGTTCTTTAAATTTTTGTTTTTATCTTTTAACATAATTTTGCTATGATAGTCACATTTATTGAATGAGTTGCAATACTCTACTCTCCTTCACAGGAAAAAAAAGTAGAGTTACCTACTTCCTCGGAACTAAAAGTCACTCACATTGATGTGTATAGGAAGTTCCATGATTGTACTTCAAACTGAAAGAGAAGGCAGCTTACACCTATGTCATGCCCCCGAGATTCATCATAAGGTCTGTTCTATTGGTGTCATATTTCCTGGCAGCTTACTCCTTCCTCTTAGGATATCGGAAATATTTTCTACGTTATGGTTATTGTCTCCTTGGTTACCATGTAGCTGTTGAGCTCACCACTGTTAGGGTCTATCTTAGAGTCAGGAAACTAATGGAGGAACAAGTTGGCAGAAAAATTTAAGCCAAAACAGGAGAGCCTTATGATGGACTCAGAAGCAAAGCAGATAAGTAGGAAGGAGTGGGAACCAATTATTGGCTGCCTTCTGTTTCAGTTACAGTAGCGGGCATTTATACTAACCTCATTGTAAACCTAAGCCCCAAGGACTTGGCCTTTTTAGATTCACTTTTGCTTTGAAGAAGAGTTGGATGTTTTAGTAGCAGTACCTTTGACATAGCTGGTTGTCACTTCATTTAAATTTTGGGTAATGAAGCATTTGATAGTGCTACATGCATGAAGTGTGCCTTTTAACTTAATACCAGGCATTACTTCACTTTTGACTGGCTGATTGAGTATTGTTAGTGGACTGTAATGAGAATGAATTGTGCAGAAAATAAAGCATAAATTTACAGAAAGAAAATCTATCGAGTTATTTAAAGGGGGTGTAAGGGTCGCTGAAACAAACCATTTATGGTTAAACTGAGTTAGTGAATTTTGATTATGGATCTATGAAAGCTGTAGTAATACATATTAATGATGATGATGGTGTGAATCGTATAGAAAGAAGTTGACTTACTCCATGATTTTCTCTTCTCCTCTTTCGCATTCCTCTATTTTCTCTCTCCTCTGTTGCCGGGGGAAGGGGGAGAGAAGCACTCCAAAAACATCTACTCGCTCATTTTTCAATGATGAAAAGGAAGAAAGAAATAACAGCTTGCCCAGGGAAAAAATGGCTCTCTTATGCCTCTAGTGTCTTCTTCTCCCCACAGGGGTACGTTTTTATTGTTGGTCACATAGGGCGCTAGTAGTGCCTACATTATGGGAGTCCCCCATTCCAGATTAAATTTATATATATATA
>NW_027111182.1:157716-167346 GCF_000696795.3 Halyomorpha halys | reverse complement strand
TTTTGTTTTAAAATAACAATTAACAATATTAAAATTATACATAAAATAAAACATATTAAAAAACCTTTATACATCAAAATATACTATTTACACAAAAAGAGCATATTACAATGTATACAGAGACATATCTGCAATGACTCACATAGCATCGTAATATACAGTGCGAAAAGCTGTGTGTCTTTATGTGTTGAGGTTAACCAAAGAATTTAGAAGATTACACAACGCTTGAGTTGAGGGAACCGCACCTAGTAAATATAATTCAGGTAATAAAATTGGGGCAAATAAGATTGACATGTAAGGTTGTAGTACACTAAACCGATGGGTAAATGTCCTAGGGGTGGACCGAAAAGTAAATGGGAAGATTGCATTAAGACTGAGTCAGTGGATTTGGGTTCGAGAAACATTGAAAAACCTGAACACTATAATAGATCAACAAGATCAGAAATTGTAAAAATGTATATGTAAAAAAATAAAAAGATTGCATGTTATTTTTACCCAAATGAATTACAAAAACTTGAATATCCATTATGTTGATACAATTAACAAATTAAATCTGTCTTCAAGAAATGAATACAATATGAAAAAAATGCCCTATCATCAATCATAATTGAGCGAAATGATAAGGAGAAGGGACAACTCAAATAAAGACAAATTAAACACCTTGAGGAACTAATTGTGAAGGAGATAAACAGAGAAAGGTGATCAAATTAATGACAATTACTAAAGGACTCATTCTTACAATTAGTTGACAGGGAACACTCCTCAATAATCAATTCATTTTCATTCTAAATGATGGAACATACAATTGATAGATTAAAAAGCTATGTAATTGACAAATGACAAGTTATTGATGTTATCACACCAAAAGGCAAGGAAGGAAATAAATAAGTAGATGATAAACAGAAATAAAAAAATTATAAGTTAAAATATATTATTGTCAAGATATATTACACCAATACAGGTACATTATACCAAATTAATCGTTATGCATTGACTTTTTATAGTGCTGATAAATAAATAATTTAAAATTAGTCTTTGTTTTGAAAGTTGACTTAAATATTTATTCCATGGCACTGAAATTTATAATTACATACTTTTAAAATAAAATATCTTTAATTAGTTAATATTTCGAATAACATATCTACGCATTTAACTACAATTTCATGGCTAACATATTATTTTTCAAACATATGTCATTCTCTTTAAGTGCTACATTTTCTACCATTAAAAAGAAGCAAAAAATATGAACTGATTTTTTTTTTCTATTGCATTTTGTGTCTTACCGTTTTAGTGATCTATTTTTATAAAAAGGCCGTAAAATGACTAGTTTTTACGTAACATCAATTTTAAAAAAATGGATTCCAGATTGTGTAGTCCATGGTTGTGAGGAAATAACGAAAAACACAGAATATCTTTGAATGGAATATGGTCCGGGTGCGGTAAAAAAAAACTCAAATAGTAGATAATTATACTATTTCATTGAGCCAACGTTGGACTTTATTTTTGACTGCCGTCAAAACAGCCCTGCAACGTGGGGCGAAACGTTGGCTCAATAAAATAGTATAATTATCTACTATTTGAGTTTTTTTTTTACCCCACCCGGACCATATTCCATTCATCTATACACACGGTCAATCAATAATCTTCCAGAATATCTTTATACGCTAGCCAGTCCTAATACCTCAAAAATCACCAAATTATATGATAAAAAAAAACATAATTTTTTAAATAGCCAACTGATGTCATAACTAAAACAGTAATTTTTTCAGTAAAACTGAAATCTCTTTATTAGTTAATTAGTCATCTAGTCGATTTTAAAATGTAGATCGTCGGCCTGTTGCTAGGCGACGCCTTAGTAATGGTTAACAATCCTAGCAACGGTTTCTCTTACTTAATTATTATAATACAAATATAAAATACATATGTTTCTTTTAAAATAAACAGAACTGTAACGAAAATAATACAATTAAAAATAAATATATTTTGAAATACAAATACTAAGTAAATACTATTTACAAAATATTTACAACTTAATTATTAAACATGTCGTTAACAGTACTATGTACAACAAATTTATGTACTATTGTGAATTTATTTAAATGACCCCTATAAAACCCAAAAAGGATTAATATAATTAATTATACTTTGAAGTTACCAACAATATAACAATAAAGAATGAGAATAAAATAATTATCTGAAATTTTGTATGCTACGAAAACGTTTGCACTTTAAGACATCTGAAAATAATTCAATTCAAAATCGAATTGAGTAAATGGGTTTTTGATAAATCCATTACTTCATAATAAGAATTTTATTTATATTTAATTGCCCTCTACAATTGAGAAATACCATACCTATATATGAGCGTCTGCATAACAACATATATAAAGTAGGTTTTCCTCACAAACTATAAACTCCAGGGGCTCATGGTTTGCAGTGTGATTGATTAATGTGTTCTAGCTTTGAAAGAGTGATTATAACTCCTTAGGTTAGATAGGTTTCACCTAACTCAACAAGGTTAGACGAAATCGACCAGGGTTGTGAGGAAATAGCTGGAGACGCTAACGAATCCCAACAATTGGTTCCTAACCAGTTGAAAACAGATGATCTAGCAAAATTAAGGAGGTTACAGACGGATTTTTTGGTAATGTCCCAGTGTTTTAAACCAAACTAATTTTTCTATCATGCACATTCACTAGAACTGGCCGCGTTTATAAATGTTTAATGGTTGTGAGGTTGAAAAGATGAGACAGATATGTACTATGATGAAAAATCTAAACGGTGAAGGTAAATTCATTCACCTTAAAGTACTTAGTATTACTGAGTATTTTTGTAAGAAATTACGCCTCGATTTTTCTTTGCCTCTTTCCATGTCGTTGATAGGAGAATTCAAATATGTAAAATTTAACCCTGAGAGACTCCAGGGAATCACACTGTGAGAATTCATTATTACCTGTTACTGCAATAAAGAAAATGAATATTCCAAATTACTAAGTTTGTAGTATGACCTTTCCTCTAAATAAAGACTTTTTTTCATATTCATATATTAATAGTAAAGACCTACACTCAATTAGGGACACAAATCGTACATAGTAAAGAGAATGGCCCAGATATGTTTTCAGGACCTGGATTTGATCATGGTGCTATCATTAATCATTCTTTCAATTCTGTCCGATAACACAAGATTTTCCACATGTCACCTTTCTTGCTAAATAAACTGGCAGCTCCCACACAAATCACCTTTTACTTAAAAAATTCATTTTCATTTTGAATGAGAAGGCAACCCCTTTAAATCCATTCTACACTTTTCATTTTGAATATATGACCCAAGATTCAAATTGAAAATACTCTAAAATCACTAAGCAACGAATTTCAATTGAATTGGTTGATTTTAAATATTCTGAACAGAACATAAACCAAAATGTGCGTCAACTTAAAAAATATGGATTTATTCTTAATATAAAAAAAATATTACTGACTGACATAAAAATTGAAGTGTTCCTTTTCTATCTGATTAACTAATTTACTTTTGATTGGATTGTTGAGAAAACTAGATATCCTAGGCTTTCATTTCATTGCAATTAATAATTCCTGACTTTAAATACAATACAGTGAGGTATAAGGAAGCATATGGTTCCATTGCTTTATAGTAAACTGGCATGATTAAACAAACAAAGAAAACTGTTTACAGCCTAAATTTATATATGCCACTATTACTAGTGGTTCAAAATTGTTGTGGACTTAGGGAGGGATTTGTAATAAGAGCGCGGTAGCCACGGGGTAAAGAACGTGGCTATTAACTCCAGGGACCCGAGTTCTTATCGGTCTGGGCAGAAAATTGTTTTCTGTTACACTATAGCCGTGAGTCACCTCCTGTGAGTTCTGGAGCTCTCTTGGGGTCCACCCGGCCTCTTAAATTGGGTAAACATCTAGCGGTTGAGCGTGATTCTGACCAAATCACCTCCTTGCACAACCGTTGGTTTAGTAATAATACTTCCTTACAAAGTACTGAACCCCTGACCCTTCATGAGCTGTAGCGGTATAGATTTTATTTTTATTTTTTTATAACAAAAGACAAAGAGTATTGCATAACGGACGCCGACACTCGACTGAGGCAAACAAAGGATTGCCTCCTTCATGCCAGAGAAGCAATGTCGCCATCTACAGTTTTATTTACAAATTAAATAATAATACCAATTTTCTACCACAAAAATGTAGTAATGTTTGAGTGTATAGTAATGAAACTTTTATGAGTTTTACAGGAAAGTGGGAAGCTGTGTGTGATAAAGAGAATCTATCTATATCATGTGGTGCCGGTGATGTTATAAATATTATGGATGCATATTATGGAAGAAATGATCGAACCACTTGTGCTTCATATCCTAACTTCAATAACTTAAAATGTATGATTCACTGGGATGCTCTCTATAGAGTAAAACAGAGGTAAAATTATATCACCATCATATTGAGTATCATTATAATACATAGCAAAACTATTGATAATATTAGATTAATTTCCCTTAAATCTGACTTTTTTGCAACAGAAGCTGTGTTTAGGAATGGTCATTATAATCCAGTTTATAATTTATAAAGTAAAAATACACAGTTAATATTTATTTTTTGTTATATAAAATCCATAAACAAATTTTTTTTTTTGGAAAATTTAGATTCACTTTCCGTTACCTCAATTTTGAAGTAGAATTGATAAAGTAATTTTCAGTACGAATTTCTCACATTTTAAAATACAATTAATCAACTTTTTTGTTCGATTTGATTGAAAGTGGTACATCTGAGAGGAAAAGGTTTATATGTTATTCCAGTCGATGGTACTATCTTTTGAATACTCCAAATCTGTAACCAAAAACCTCTTAAAAGACCACATCATACATCACAAATATTCTCTTTTCTCACATAATCATTCTTCCTCAAAACTTTCAGAACATTCTCTATCTTTAAATCATCCCTTCGATTTTGATAAAACGTCTATAAAGTAACCATAACAAAAGGCTCATCTCTGAATGCTTTTTTATGGATAAACTTACAAGAGAAGCTGATGAATATGAAAGGAAATGTAATGCACTTTTTAGAATATTAAATATAATTTTATAGTTTCAAAATCTGGAAAACGATTAACCTTCTTACTTCAGATTCTTTATTTTATTAATCTTACATCAATAAACTAACACTACCATCCTTTTGGATAGTAGGTCCATCTTCAGGAGTTTATTTTAAAAATAGTTACAAAGTTTTTTTAACTAATACCAATCAAACAAGAGGGATACATGGTTCAGTACATAATATGCAATGCAACAGTCAAATTTGTAGTGGTAAAAGGGTAATTAACTACATGCGTTTTGAGTAATATATAAATAAATAGGTACAGATATTAATTTTAATTATGATTAAGTTAGAGCTTTTCATATTAAATCACAAAATTTCAAGTTTAAATTAAACAAAAATGATCAGAAAAAATAATAGAAGGTATTTAATTTATACAAATTAATCATAACAAAAAAATAAAAAATTGGCAATTTGTTAAAACATTAAATGTGACACAAAACTTTGTAACTATTTTCTGGCTTGGTCATGTAATGAGGATGAGTGAGGAAAGAGTGGCTCATAAAATGAACAGTTACGTTCCGGATGGTGTGCGGCAACATGGTAGGCCAAAGGGTCGATGGAGGGATGCTGTGAGGCAGGATCTGCGACTACTGAGGATCCCTGTTACCCTTACAGAAGATAGAGAAAGATGGTTGGCAGCCGTTGAGCAGACCAAGGGCAGCTTCATGCGCCTGTTGTGACAGTAAAAGAAGAAGGACTATTTTCAAAATACGCTCCTGAAGGTGAAGGACCACCCGAAAGATCTAGTGTTAATTTATTTATATAAAATTAAATGAACAAAGAATTGGAAGTAAGAAGGCTAATTAATTCCAGAAATAGAAAAAAACAGTAAATTACATAATTTCCTTCAAATAATAAATTACTAAATAATTTTTTTTTAATTTCATTCCTAATGTGTGATTGCTTTTCACTCTTTCAGATGCCACAATAAACGAAGATGTAGTATAAAATCTTCAACTGATGAATTTGGTGATCCTTGCCCAGATTTTATCAAATATTTAGCAGTCAAATATGCCTGTGAGCCTGGTGAGTTCATTATGAAGAAACTCCTAATCAAAAATATATTCATTAATTAACTAAGCAACAGTCAATCAAGAAATTTTTTTTCTAATATACTATTTATCATTTATTACTGTGGCCATTCTATTGTTGATGATATAGGAAAAGTAGATAAAACATACTTCGTTTTGGTATCAACTATAAACCGAGATCTACAGAGTCTACCTAGTTAAGTAAAAATAAATAAATTATTGTACCTAATATGGGTGACTTAATAATGAGGATGGTACAGAGAGAATGTTTCTTTCTCCATTATCGTGATAACCCAAAAAGGTAGGAAATTTTAAATGTAAGAACCTACTCCAAAATTATAAAAATTGTGCTGAAACATTTTAAACAAAATAACTTATGAACACTATGTAAAGAGGTTAATTTTTCAAACATTTTGTAGAGGAATGGAAGAGTTTATGAACATCCAGTTGTTGCTGAAAGATTTTAGATTTTGTTACTTTCAATTAATTTTTGTAATTACTTTCCTAGCTAGAATATAATTGATAGTATTTAAATAGTATTATGTCATTATTAATATATACCTACAGTTCTTAAATATCATATGAATTAAAAATTGTGTATTCAAGGTGATAGCAAACCAAGCACTCCAGATTTTTATTTAATTTGTGACCCTAATTTTTGAAAGTAAAAGTAATACCTGCAAATTAAGTACTAGGAACAACCAAACTCTGTAGTATTGCAAAAGGTACTGGGAAGTATCTGATTCCTATACCATGGACGTTCATACATCAAAATTCATATACTAAAATCCCTACAATAAAAGCAAAATATAAATAAGAAAAAGAGAGGTTCAAATATTTCACCACAAAAATTGAAGTTCAAAGCAACCTTTTCACAAATAAAACATATATCTGGTTTGTTTGGTTTGCTATCATAGTCAAAATCTTCAACTTTTCAATGACTGGATTTTCCTATAATTTACTCCATCCCAAAAAATGTTAGGAAATATAATCTCTCCAAATAGTGTTTACATGACATTTTTAATGTAATATGGTTAACACATATTTGTAAGAAGTGTATTTCATCAGGTGCTCCCCTGCACACAGAGGATCCCATGACCTACACTAAAATGTCCTTCAGGCAAAGAAAGGACATTTATGTTTATTATGTATGCATATGGTTTTGTTTGAAATAATGAAATTAATAGAAGGGTGAGAAAAAACAATGATAATATGGTTAACCTAAAAATGGTAAACCCCACAACTGTTTGAAGTTGTATCTCAAATGTTTAATTTCCAAACTTTTTGGGTTTTCAAGGTATTGGAGGAAGTGACATCCTCATGATAAAAATGAAACTAAGGGCACTGCATTTTTTTTTTGGGGGGGGGGCTTAAATAACAGTTGATTTCAATATCAATTGATATCTAATTTAATAATTATTTTTAACCTACAGAAATACATAGCTACATAGATACATCACGAAAAAAAATATGAATAGAACTTAAAATACAAATAAAAGCTTTATTTTAAAGACATTTCGTTTGAATACTTGTTATTAGGAAAAAATATAGATGTATTTCAAAAAGGATGGTTGAGAATGACTTTTTGATTTTTTAAAATTGTTTTGTTGATTTCTTTGGATGTATGAGGTATTATATCTTTAGTGACCATATCTTTTTAAGCAACTTAGGTTTTGTAAAACATATTTTTTTTTCTATATATAAGAAGATGGTCAGGGTTGCGGTCAAAAGAGAAACAAAAATAATTTACAACTATTTATTTTCCGACGTTTCGCCCCACTTTGCAGGGCTTCGTCAGGGCTGTTCAAACGAACGGTTGAACAGAAGGATATTTTTTTTTTCAAAACATTGCTTTGCTCACTCAAACCTACTAAATTTATGAAAACATTATGGATCAATTTAAATAAAAAAATAATATATTAGACAAAGTTAGAAGGACCAAAATTGTATGAGCAGAAATATTAAATGTCCAAACTTTTTTTTTTTCATTTAGAAAGATACACTTTGTTCCCTATAAGTAGAAGCTTTTGATGAATTTATAAGGGTTTTTAATCAGTGATTCAAAGACCATAGGTGGGCAGCTATTGCCTTGAAGAGGGTCCGATACCATGTATGTATGATTAGTGAGGTTTTATTGTGTTCCTGTAGTCCTGTATCTTAGTAAATGAGAAAATAAACTAATAAGAACTTGCAGAACATAGGAAAATATGTGAACTTAATAACACAAAACATTCACAACTGATACTCTGAGGTTATCCCACCTTGAGACAGCACGGCTATAACCTTAACACTTTTTACGTTCTACCAACTGAACATTACAAGTACAGCCACAATTGTAAACAAAATTTTATTAACAATCTATCTTGACGTTTAAACGTTAGCTGAAAGGCTGTAACAGAGAAGTGTACAATAAAAATGACTAAAAATGTTCTCATAAGTAACCTAGTTTTCAAATATTTTCTAAAGAGATCCCATATGGCCTCGAGTCGGATGTGGTGGTAGGCCGTGATTTATTTTTCGACATAGGTACGGGCAAGTTACCTAAACCAATATTTTATTTATTTTTTTACGATGACCAAAGTATTTGAAACTTTAAATCAACTTTTTTATCTATTATTTTGAGGAAGTATTAGTTCCAAGATAAATACAGTTAATTTTACATTTTTACTTGATTAATAATTAGCTAAAAAAAGTTTTCTTATTTTATATAGTACATTTTTACATTGTTTACTGTAACTATTGTTTCTTTACAGTGCGGTCTGCGATTAGAGAATCTGTAACTATGTGTAAAAGTAAGACCCAGCAGATTCAATGTCAAAAAGGAAAATCAATAATGATAACTGATGTTTTATATGGAAGAATGGACAACACTACTTGTTGTTGCCAACTCATGAACGACACCAATTGCAGAGCAAACAATGGATTAGATATCGTAAGCTCACGGTAATCGCCAACATATTAAGAAATTTACATAATAATAATTGAATACAGATTAAGATAAGAGCTCCAGCCATCTTTGTACTAAATAAAATGTAAAATATTTTTTTTATGGTAATAAAATATAGTTGATGTTCAGTTTAATCTCATATACTTTAATTATTATTTGATCTTGTTTAAAGGCGTAAAAACATTTGGTCATCAACGCCTCTGGACATAATAGTCTAGAATTATAAAGAAACACACACACACACACACACACAACAAGAAAGAACAGTTCTAAATCGAGATCCAAAAGCTGGAACACGAAGACATTCGATGGCGCCGCGTTCACTTTAATGCTAGAGGACGAGTGTGAATTAAGAGGGTCAGCAGAGGAAAAGGCGCGTACTCTAACCTCTTTTATATCTGGAGCTTGTGATGCAGCTATGACCCGTTCAAGGCCTAGAAAACATCATTCCTCAGTGTACTGGTGGACGGACACTATTGACGATCTCCGCCGGTGTTGCAACCAAGCAAGAAGACGTTACCAGCGAGCAAG
>NW_027111182.1:124845-155491 GCF_000696795.3 Halyomorpha halys | reverse complement strand
ACATGGATGCTTCAGAGCCTACCAGTACCGCTTCAAACTGGATAACACCGCAGAATGCCCTGGATGCCAGACTGTCGAGGAAACCGCAGAGCATGTGGTCTTCACTTGCACTAGCTTTGAGGTAGAAAGAAGTGAATTGGAGAGAGAGTGTGGAGGACGCATCACTCCAGAAAACGTGGTGAGCTATATGCTCCTCTCAGACCAGCATTGGAACGCAGTGAAGAGATTCACCACAGTCGTTCTCAAGAGGTTGAGAGAGGAAGAAAGGGCTAGAAGACGTAACTAGCATGGAAACGTGAAAACCATGCGAAAAATGCGAGGCGGCACTCAGCCATTTCCCTCCATGAAGTAATGGCTAGTGGCGGTCCCGTGGAGAGAAATGAACTGGTGTAGGGTGATGGTTTTAGTTGGTAAAAACCCCACACACAGATAGGTACGGACCTATCCGTGTCTTTTGAAGATTCCACCGATCCTCGGTCTGGGTTTCAGGCTTCAGTAATTGCTTTAAGTGCTGAGATTGGCTAAGTGATTCTTTCTGCCACAGGAAGTGTTGGGTTTGATTTCTGCCAAAAAGTTGTGGAGAATTTAGATCGGAAAATATATTTGTATCTGGAATGATTTTGCTGCTGAAATAATGTAGAGACATAACTTATAACAAGTTTTTGTCTCCTAAATAATAGGAAAGGAATGCCTGCTTCAGAGCAAATACTGTGAATGGGACTAGTGCTGCACCGATCGCAATCTGGATTCCTGTATGATGAACTGAATCGAGCTTGGCGACGACGGGCAGAGCTATAGATAAGAGATCCGTAATCCAGCTTAGCACAAACTAATGTACTGTATAGTTTTAACATGTTGAACCTATCCGAACCCCACTATGTACTGCTAAGAACCCGGAGTATATGTAATTTTTTTGCTGACCTCAATGGTATAATGCGCAGTGCATAACTTATTTAATAAAGTTTGTGCTAGTAAATAACCAAAATATTTGTATTGGTTATTATAAAAAATCGTTTGATTACCGAGATGTAGTTCTGAAGAGAGAGAAGTATTTCTCTTTTGACTAAGTGGAAACATACAGTTTTCTCTATCGAAATTTGTAAGCCTATAGATGTGGCTTACATGCAGTGACATGACTTACTGATATTCACACTCACATCTTCTTATTAATTCTCTAAAATGAACAGAATGAAAAATAAAAGAAAGCAAACTAAACAATAGTACACTCCGGAAGGGACGTGAGTACTATCCAGTACATCATGATACCGCTGCTGCAGGAAGCTTTAATTGTTCTATGTGAACAGTTCTACGCTTTCTAGGTTCTTTTAAGCTTCAAATGAACATAAACATTATGTTCTCTTAATGGCCATTGTATGTTGCGATCGCTTGTTCCATCGCTTCATCCGGCTCTAGCCTCTTTTCTAACTGATGTACCCGCAGGTAGTCACTGAGGGTACTGTGAAGCATTTTAATTCTTCCTCGACTCTTTGGATATTCCAGGTTTTTTGGTGCCACACCACCTCCAAGATTTTCATCTCTACCCTGACACTTGCGTTTTAAACTCTCTTCCACTGTCTAACAACTACAACTATACCTCTTCCCTCCAATTCTCATATCCCACTAACCTCCATTAATTCTATCTTCACTCCTACCTTTTCTAAAATATCGCAGCAACTGATTGTCTGATAGTCTCGGGTCATATTTCTCATTACATAGTTACCTTCTCTCCCTTAGCCCCCCAGTTACCCAATTCCATTTCAGTTTCCTCTTCAATCCTAAAGGATCCATCCAGAGTGATCAACTGACAGCTACATACTTAGACCTGTAGTTTCCCATCTCCGCCCCTCAATCTCTCAAGGGCCTCTCGGCAGGGTATCGTATTTGAGCTCACAGTGTCTACCAGACAGCTTCTCCCTTCGCTCAACAATAAGCAACCCACTGTGCTCTCCTCTCACATGATGGTTCTCCAACGTGCGGTCGCCCATCTTTAGGTAAACTCCTTAGTACTCTCTTAGTATTATAGCTGTTAGGTTCATCAATGTCTTGTTTTGTCTTCAGTCAAATGTTTAAGTCCAGTTTAGTTTCCAGGTCACATTTAAATTTGTTCTAGTCAACTCTTCTGGTTATCAATGAAGGAGCGGAGGGCTTAGGTTGGAAGCTTGAATCTAAAAAAAGCAGAACTGGACTATGATCTGATGAAAGATTGTCTAGGGATTCAACAATAGCTTGGAAGGGAGAAATCTGGGATGTAATAAATATCTCAAGGATATCAGGGCGTTGTTTGAGGAATGTGGGCCAATAAGTAGGATATTTGGAGGAGAATATAATTGGAATTGGATGTTCAGCATTTTTGTGTTTGTGGATAAGGATGCAAGAACCAGCATGGGAAGTATCGTCAGGGTGATCTGATCTATAAATGATGTAGTCACATTTGTAAAAGTGTGTCATTTGTGTGAAATGAGTTTCAGTCAATAGGGCTATGTCAATGTGTTTATCATGTAGGAAGAAGTCGAGTTCGTCACGGTGATTTTGTAGGCCATTGGCATTCCATAACCCGACAGCTGGCGACTTTGTGCTCAGCATGGGATTCTTTCGGATAGAATTTCGGATAGGATTTCGGATAGAATTCTTGTATGAAGGTTAATGAGGAGTTTGATGGTCTCTTGAAGATCTTTCAGGAAGGATGTAAGGATAGAAGTTTTATCCATTGGATTTTGATAATGAGGATTTGGATGAGGAGCTTATGATAATTAGTTTGCGTGACTTGGAGTGCTGATTGGGGGCTAGAATAACGTGATGTATGCGAAGCTAGAGTATGAGGATCTATTTCAGTTTTCAATGGTAGTTGGGACGGGAAGTTTGTTGGGACAGCTGGACGAGATGGAACTGGGAGGTGCCTGACGTCGAGGCTGGTTCTTGATTGTTATTTCGGAGTATGTCCGGATTGAGTCTTGGGATTGATCCTGGGTTTCTGAAGCAGGGGGCTGCAATTCGATGACTTGAGCTGATTTCTTTGAATTGGGAAAATTTCTAAATTTTGAGTTTCAGGGGTCAGGGTGTGAGTTAATTCTAAGCCATTTGATGCTTTGGAATATTATCTCACCTTGTGAAGATTTTTGTAGACTTCACAGCCTCTGTAGCTCACTCGGTGGTCTTTTTGTCAGAGACCATATTTTGCTGGTTTGTCCCGTGGTTTCAGGGCCAGCACATTTAATGTACCTAGCCTGGTGATGGCAATAGGCCTTGGTATGTCCTAAATTTTGACATCTAGTGCACTGGACAATAATAGTTTTTTGTCTGGTCTGCTCAAGTTTAAAGATTGAATAAACCAGCCTTGTTAACTGAAATATTTCAGGATTATTTCGGGCTTGCTCTGAATTGGCAAAGAATAACGGTAGTCTTCTTTATGTTAAATATTTATGTCTTTAACATGAGAGAAACATCTAAAATTTGGCTGTCCAATCAAGTCAGCAATTTCTTGACTGAAAGAACTGAAATTATCAGTTTTTCTGACGAAGATAGGAGGTGGTTCTGGATCAGAAAATCCTGGAGGCTCTGGAATGTTGTTAGGTGAATTTTTTACTGAATTTGAATTATTACTGGTTGAGGTTATTGGTGTGTTTATGTTGTTAGGATTTTTTACTGAATTAGAATTACTGCTGGTTGAGGTGGTAGGTGTGTTTACTTCTGGTTTTGTGGCTCCAGTGGCTTTACTGCTAGTTTCAGGCTGTTCAATTGGTTTTTCTGATTTAGCCGATTTATTTATTTTTTGTAGGGTGAATTGCCCACCGACCCGGGTGCAGCCTTTCTGTGCCGCTTTGGAAGGTGACGTATCTTAGGGCAGGATTTGAGCTATAACCCTCATGGCACAGTAACAATCACAGAGCGATATGAACAGTGACTGCACTTGCGGCCAGACATATGAGACTTCTAAATAAAAATGAGAAATGGGGGAATAGTGGCTATGGCATGATGAACACATAGGAATTTACAGGACATTCGTCCATTGAAAACTGATGGTGAAAACACTTTTGGAAGACAAACAACGATAAGTCACCCTAGTGTATCATCAGGGTAAGACAAATCACCGCAGAATCTCTGTGACTATGCAGGCCTTAAAGAGAAGATACTTTTGGTAGGGGATGAGGAAGATTATATTGGAGTTTGTAGGAAGCTGCAAGGTTTGTTAACACACTAAGTACGACAGACATACACCTAAAGGAAAACAGGAGAAGACACCTACCACAGATGCACCGCTCAAAGATTTACAAATTGACATATTTACATGGACCATGATTGACCTCTTCAGTAAGGCGGCAATAGCACTCCAGGTGCAGTACTGGTCTTGAGAAGCAGTATTAGGAGCTCTCCGTTTGTGGTTTCAATTCTTCAGAGTTCTGTAGTGCCATGAATTCGAAAGGAAATGAAGGACCTTGGTGTAATATCCACCCAAGAGTAAAGGAGGCATAGAGGAGCTTCATGGGACATTGAGTGACCATAATTGATTATATCAGGTCAACCAAGGACTAGAACTGGACGTGGCAATGCTTAAGGCGATTGTGGCATATAATCATTCCATACATGCAGTTATGGTCCTCTTTGGGCTTCACGGACACTGGGAGGACTGTAAGGGCACAACAGCTGATGGAGAGGAAATACTCAATACCAACATGGCTCGAAGAAAGTTAAGGGAGAAAGCATGGGGAAGAATCAAAAAGGAAAAAATCAGGAGGGTCACACAGGAAAATTTGAAGGTCACAGATAGGATGGGAGTGATCAAAATCGGGACAATCATATGTAGAAAGTTGGGGTATAACAGGGGTAAGGAGATATAGTTTATAGTGAAATAGTTTATTCGTGACTTTTGTAATTTTTTTTATTTTATATTGTTCATTTTATTGTACAAGGAGTCCTTTTCTTTTATTTTTAAGTTTAATTTATATATAGCGTTTATTTTTAGTGTACTTGTGAGTTTTTGTATTGTGGTAGTCCCACATGGGCTAATGGTTGCATTTCATTTGTGGGGATTAACAATCATCCAGTCTTCTGAGTTCAGTACACAGCGCACTTACACATAACAGAACAGTACACTATTCACATACACTGACACTAATGACAAATACAGTACACACCCCAGGATCACCTCTCCTGGGAAGTCTCAATGTTGGGAGAATAGCCGGCAACCTGTTGTCCCTGGGCAAGGGGACTCCATCACTGGGCCAATCACCCATATGGAGTATAAATGATTCATAGAAACTTACGCAGCCTCGGATTTGGACAGTCTAATAGTTACAGACAGGGCAGGGACAAAGAACTACGATTTGCCACTTGGAATATAAGATCACTCACAGGAAAGGATAAGGAGGTAGTGGAATAAATTAAAACGCACAAAGTTGACATAATAGGGCTATGTGAAGTGAGGAAAAGAGGAAGTGGACATCAAACCTTACCTGATGAGTATAATACAGTGTACTCTGGTGTTGGTGTGAGAGACAGAGCAAAGGAAGGAGTAGTGTTTGTGATGGGGGACGAAATGTATAGGAGGGTAGAATCCTGGCAACCAATTTCATCAAGGATCATTGCTATAGATATAGAGTTGTCAATCGGTAAAACTACTGTTATACAGGTATACACCTCAGTAGAAGACGCAGCAGCCTTCGACAAGGTTCAGCTCTATGAAGATCTCCAAAGGACAGGACAGTAGATGATGCTAGGAACAAAGACAAAATGATAATGATAAATAGAGATCTTAATGCTAGGACTGGAAACGATAATGTGAATGCACATGGAGTGATAGGTCCATGGAGAGGCGAAAGTGTGCTCAATAGTAATGGCCAAAGACTCATAGAATTTTCTTATATAGAATTATTATTATAGAAAATAATATGCTTATAGGCAAATCTGGGTTTAATCATAAAACGGTCCACAAGATTACTTTTGAGAGTAGAGGAGAACGAACTATGAGGAAGAGCATCATTGATTATTTTATAATCGACCAGGGCCTAAGAAGACTTCACTGATATAAAGGTCATAAGGGGGGCAGAAATAAGCACAGGCCATAAACTACTTATAGCGGGTACAAAAATAATCAAACCAAGAAAGAGATTCAGCAAATCATATGATTGGATTGATGTTAACGAGCTTAAAATGTAAAATAAACAAGAAGAATACCAGTCACTCCTCGAAAGTCGCCTCCAAGAAGTAAACAGGGAGAGTACGCTGGATAATATCTAGAATGTAATTAAGAACTGTATTCTGAGTACAGTAAGTGAAGTGTGTGGAGAACAAAAAATAAGGCCCCATACAAAGAAAAGAAAATGTTGGAGTGATGATGTCAGAAGAAGTGTCTAGCTCAAGAAGGAGTCCTGGAAAAATTATCAATAAATATATATATATAAAAATCAGAACTAAATTACCTATTCATTGGGATGAACAGGTAATTTAGAAGGAGAGGTAGAGTAGAGAACACCTATCCTGAGGATATGGACGATGGGATCGGGGAAGACGAGGTTGAGTTGGCAGTCAATAAAATCCAGCTAGAAAAAGCTCCAGGACCAGATAATATAGCTCCAGAATTTATAAAATATGGTGGCAACGAATTGATTAATTGCCTTCAAATGCTGTTCCAGAAGATTTGAGACTTCAGTTGCTGCCATGAGAATGGAAAAACAACATCATAATCCTAATTCACAAGAAAGGCAATCAAAGCGATTAATGTGGTAATTATAGGCCAATATACCTATCCTCAGTAGCGTACAAAATATAAACTAGGATATTAGAGCCGTGACTGCGGGGTATTGTGGAACAAGACATTGAAGAAGAGTAAGCGGCTTTCAGACATGGAAGAAGACTCAGGACTACATTTTATCCTTGAGAATGATATTAGAGAAAGCGTGAGAGAGGGGTAAGGCAGTCTATTTGGCATTCCTGGATCTGAGGGCGACTTTTGAAGAGTGCCAAGAAATTTGGTAAGTGCAATCAAATCAGTTTACCTAGACCCAAATGGCATTGTAAGATTTCGCGGCCTTTCCACTTTTATAAGGGAGTTAAGCAGGGAGACAGCCTAAGCTCTAGCGTTGAGGCCACTACTTTGTCCTCCTTATGGATGAGATACTTCATTGTCAGCTGACTGAGTAGATCAGTTGTTCGAATGTATATGTTTAGATCTACCGAACCCAATAAAGCCAGTCTGTTACAGAAGTTTAAATGTGTCATATCTCATACACTTTTCTCTTAGTAAGTAAGTATCTAAGTAAGTTTCTATTATCTAGTAGCTGACATACTCAGTCAGCTGACATTGAAGTAACAATTGACTGTAACTTATATATATGGTAGATTAACAAACTAATAATACAACATTATTTGGCTTCTGATTAATAAGTGTACAGAATTAACCTTTAACTGAGAAGGTGAGAATTTCCAATATTCTTATGATGATAGGGTTTATGAAAAAAACCTAGTTGTTTTTAATATTGTTAAATTAGTTTAAAAAATCTTATAATTTATTTATATTTTTAAAAAGTTCAGGTATATATCAATAGTATTTATCAAAATAAAAATGTTTGTTGTAGAAAAATATGTGTTTAAAAACATTATCATTTTTTAAAAATTCGAAATTTCAATTATCGGCATATAGAAAAGAATAAACATTTATTTCTTTAGGCTAGCACATTCAATAATTATATATTTTTTTTAAATTTTAATTTCTAAAAGTGGAATAAAAAAATTACAAACTATTAATTCAAGCACTCATTGGAAAACATTCCAGCATGTGGTAAACACATTGTGTTTTAACGTTTTGCACAGCTCTATCTGATTTTTATGCTACTTGTTTAGGGAGATGATTGGCATTATTGTTATTTTTTTGGACCACTTGCAACTTCATCTTCATGAATTGCTATCTGGGGTGGTCATACCCACCTCCCAAGTTAAAGTTTAGATTTAAATGCTCTTGAATCTTTTTTAGATGTGATTTTAAAGAAAGCTGTAATCTGGAAGCATCAAACTATGTTTTTGGAGATCCTTGTTTTGGCACAATCAAATATCTTACAGTTGAATATCTATGCCTTCAAGGTGATCTATAATAAAAATATATTATATTATACATAAATTCAAGGTAATTTATATAAAATATGACCTAACTTGAAATAAATAATTAAAGAATGTCGCATTCTCTTGTTGCAATTAGTAAAAGGTGTGAAAAAGAGTACATAAAATAGCACATTCTGAAAATAATGTTTGTCTATTTTATCATTATAGAACATGTTAACCTCTGGCACTGATTAAACTAGAAAACACAATAGATTCAACCCAGTAAGAACCATGTATGGGTGGAATCCCTTTATTTTTTAAGCTGCTTAAGTCCCAACATTTCTTATCAACTTTTCCATTTCTATACCCTTCTAATCAGTCTAGCTACAGCCTTTGCAGGTGAAGGTACGTTGTTTGTTTCTCTTCATTTCTCGATTTTCAGTTTTTTAATCTCCTTTTTCTTCCTGTAATTTATGCTGGGCACTGTTGTTTGGATTGGATGCCATCCCATATTCTTTCGTCTCTATTTGTCTTATCCTTTTCTGTTTGATCTGACTCAAGTACATAGAAGTTATTTGGTTTGCCCCTAGATGTTCAAAATATCGTCCAATCCATGTTTTTGTATACCTGAAGAAATCAGAGTAGAACTAGAAAGACAGATTCATGCTCAGAAGATGACGAAATATTCATGAATTATGATGAAATGGACGATGAGTTTGATGCTGAAGAACCAAGCCATGTGACTCGGATGGAGGTAGATTCGGACAATAGAGTGTTTTTGATTGGCAAGGATGGTGAGAGTATATGGACCAATAAGACCCTACGATACTACGGACGAACTCCAGCAAAAAACTTCGTAGGTGGAAGGAATAGGAATAGCGAAAAATATGAAGAATTTAATTTATTATTTTCTTTGGCACTGAAGAAATGATAACCATTTAAAAATAATATAAATAAAAATGAATAATAAATAACATTATTTTTGTGAATTTGTTCTATAATCAAGTTGATTTTCAATTTTATTTCATTCAAGTTTTTCATTGTGTGAATTTGTATTTTATTTTCCTAGTCTCTCAATGCTGTGAATTAGCAAAGAATATTTTAAGCTGTTTTGTATTAAGGTTTGCAGTTCCATTTTTTTCAAGTTTTTGAAGAAAAAAAATGCAATGTGCCAAATACTCTTGCTTTAAATTTTTTATTTTTAATTAATAAAAATTTAATTGACTAAAAATGATAGTTTGTTACTTAGCCGCAGCTCCCCCCTGCTCCCCTCTGCCTATGGGAGTAAAGAGTTATCCCATACTTCAATTTTCAACATCTTCTCCTACATCCTCCTTCTGTAGCTTATAATTTTTCTCCTTAATTCTTCAACATTTTATTCACCTGATCTTTAAAATTCCATCATGAGATCATTATTACTATAGCAGACACAGGGAACAAGACTGTCATTATATACTGTTCAGACTACAATGACAAAATGACCTTACTTTTATCTAACAGATCTACATACGCACCCACATGGTATCAGACGGAAAGGTCTGATAGTACAAGTAATAAATTTGCCAAATAAATTACATTTTTAGAGCATTGTTCATTTGATTATTCATTAAACATATATTTAATTACTACAATTGTAATTAAAATTTCTTAAAAAGATAAAGTAATTATTTTTATGGGAGCACGGGTAGCCACAGGGTAAGGCCCATGGCTTCTAACTCCAAGGACCCGAGTTCGAATCCGGCTGGGCAGAAAATATTTTTCTGTTACACTGTAGCCGTGAGTCAACTCCTGTGAGTTTTTGGAGCCCTCCTGGGGTTTATCCAGCTTCTTGAATTGAGTACCCTTAATTGGGTAAAAATCTGGTGGTCGAACGTGATTCTGATCAAATCACTGCCTTGCACAAACATTGGTCTAGTAACAGTACTTCCTTACAAAGTAAGGACAGTACCCCTGACCCTTCATGGGTTGTAGCAGTACTCATTTTAATTTTTTTAAATTATTTTTTTATATTGCGATGTAAAGTAATATTAACAACTTTTTGATTTTAATTTGTGGCAAATCTTTTTATGGATGTAATTTAGTGATACTGTTTAGTCCACAACCAGTTTCTTTAGATCATAGAGAGGATTCACTAAGTATTCATCGATAAATCAATTTTTTTTAGCTCAATGATTTCATTTCTTATTAAAGCTTGAAAGCTTTTGAGGGTGGCCTGCTGACTTCTATGTGTTGGGAACCACAGTGGTATATAGGTTTCCTGACTTTAATAATAGCTTACATTATGTTTATTTTTACATTAATAAAATTATGTTTCATTATTAATTAACTGACAATACTTATTGATAATGGAACAAAATTTACATTAAAATAAAAAATTCATTGACAATGGAACATAATTAAATTACATAATATAATATTTGTTATTAGATTCAGTAATTTTTAATTGTTTTAAAATAATCCAAACTTATTGTCTGGTTTGTAAGACCTATGATAAATGGTTAGAATAGTTTTTGGAATAGTTATAGTTCAAATGAAATAATTACAGATAAAGTTCAGCATGTAAGAAATTGTGAAGGCATGGAAATCCAAGTGAGGTGTGAAGAAAATACATTCATTGATGTTATTAATGCACATTACGGCAGGGCACATCCATTTGTATGCTTGAATTCCTCAATACCTTTTTTGAAACAAGGATGTACTAGTACAGACATAAAGAGTTCAGTGAAAGAGAGGTGAGATCATCTTTAATTATTCTTAAAAAAAAAAAATACTAAAAGTAAATTATAAGTTCCTTTTATGTAACTGTGAATCCCACCTTCTTTGTAACTGATTATAGCTTCAAGTTTTTGGTTTTGTCATAATTTATTATAATTACAGTATTTTGTTTGCAGCACATAATTATATTTTTGAAATTTTTTAGTGGAAATTGAGAAATAGTAACTAATATTTATTAAATTGCCTTTATGATCTGTGTTATGATTCACTGAATAACACAGGGAATAAAGAAATTTGGCTGATATATTGGGCTGATTTGAGGCATTGGTACTATCAGTTAAGTGGAGATCCATATTCTCTCCAGATCACGAAATAGTAATCAGAATCTTCTTGCCATTCCTTGTTTGTTGTAATTGGATAAGGTTGCTTAATGTTATTGTAATGGAAATAATACACACACACACATACATCTATGTTATATAGATATATATTCATACTTTATAATAATGCATATCGAAAGTATTCCATAAGAATTGTAGTGGTCTGAAATTACATATTTATGGTATGTATATCCCCGGTACCTTACAGAAACATTTTTGATAAAATCAACTCACTGGAAGTGCACTTTATAAAATAATGATGTCCTCTTATGAGATTGCAACAAGTTGTACATCAACCAACCTACTTGCTATGAATGTCTGTTCCAAACTTCTGATAAGTAAGCCTATCACCGAGGGTGGGAGAGGAGGGTTTCATGCAGTTTTCTAATTGCAGGTGCTTTTTAAATATTGCTTCATTTAACTATCTTAAAGTCTCCTCTTCCCGTCTTAAGCAAATATTTCAAAAGCGATATTGGACCATCGCTCTCTGGGGGTCTTAGTAGTGGGTTTTCTTTAAAACGCCTAACGATTTTATTTAAACTTGTCATGACAATGTACCTTTAAATGGTCTTTAATATTAGCTATGTCTTTTCCTCATTTAAATAGCTTAACAGGGCTTAAATAATGAAGCATCTTAACGGAGACTGTGAATTAAGGATCTCAGAATAAGAAAAAAAATTCTCTGTGATAGTATCCTCATTTGTGAGGGAGATATTCAGATCTAAAGATTTTCATTGTTATGACTTACTTAGGCTATAATAAATCTAGGAACATGGCAATGTTCCACCCCACCAAGCAAAAAAATCCGCATGAAAAATGATCAAACACAATAAACCCCGGGTGACTATATGTTCCTATGTTTAACAAGTACAGCCTTTCGGCTATCTGTATCTGCTCAAATTTGAGAAAGTTTCTAAATCCTCATTGGATATTTCTAAGGTAATTTTGTATTTAAAGTGATATTACTACGTTGTGACTTCAATGTATTTAGTCAATTCTATACAGCAATGGTATGTTGCGATCTCCATTCCTCTGATTTCAAAAAATCCTCAACTGAAAGTGTACTTTACTAAACCGATGCGTGTAGCGCCATGGTGTCATCCTATGTAGTAAATTCTCCTACTTTAAGTAGTAAATAGGCTACTTTCCTCAAAAGAGAGCTAGAAAAGACAGGGTCCATGATGGGAAATATGGGAGTCATGTCCCAGCAGCCTAAGTGGAAGGTCGGTGAGCGGTGTTTTTCATTTTTCTTTTGATGTGCATTCGTGTTTACTCAGCTTGAGTAGGTGCCCTCAGAACTTCAGTATTTCCTATCAGACCCGACACGACAAAGGTTATTGACATAGCTTGATGAATGTTGGTTGATAAGTGTTTATTACGGCAGTGTTGCTTTGTTAAGGTGATTTTTATTTATTTATTTTTTTTTTATGACGCTTAACCCTGAAACACCTGTATATGTGTACAAGTTAAAATTTGATTATACTTTAAAATAATTTTATTTCTTTTTGTAAAGAAACAATAAAGTACAATTTTCTTATAAATAGGTTGTTTTAAAAACATGTACTGTAAATATTGTAAATACACATGATGCACAAGATTTTAATGATATAAGGTACACCAGGATGTTATCAATGATACATTATGGTTTTGTACTATTGCTCTCATGCCATTAAATTATAAATAGATTTCTATTTCAGTTTTCTACTACATTTAATATTTTAATTCTCAAAAAAAAAAAAAGTGCTATCAAGAGACACTCTTCCTATTGTTATATTTAAAAATAATTATTGGAGTAAATTGTGATTTTTTTTTCCAGGTGTCAGGGTAAAAGTTGGTGTTCATTTCTTGCTTCAAATGATAATTTTGGTGATCCCTGTTTTGGCTATAAAAAATACTTAGATGTTCATTATAGTTGTAATCATATATTGTAGATTATATCACAAATTTTGAAATTACTAATAAATCAACACTTTGAATGTTTTATTGTCTACCTCCTATGAGCTCATGTATACAGGGATAGAACAAGAGTATGGAGAACTACTATCAACTACTTGTTCTCAGTATTCTTAATTAAAGAAATAAATATATTAAGCATAAAAATCAGTAATGCAAATCATCAATGTATGATCAATGTTCAGTTGTGCCATCACCTGTCACACACTTGCCACTTACATCACGAAAATGCCCCTCACCTCCAATTTTAATAATCAAATCCACATGGAACAGACATATCATAACACCAGCTAAGTATTTCATGTACACAGTACCAATGGTAGAAAAAGGTTGTAACCAATTCAGTATGTAACCCTACGTAATAAAATCTACTAATTTAATGTTTCTTCTGTTTTAGAGGGATCGAAAAAAAAAATGCAAATCATAGAAAACATGAAATTGATAAAAATACTTTAAATTAATTTCTAATAAAATATAAGTTTTAAATATTACATTATTTTTACGATCAAAGACTGAAAATTATTTGTTTAAAAAGTAAAACTAAACAAAATTGTTAGTTATGTGTATTAATAACATTAATTAGTGTCTATAATACTAATAGTATTATATGTAACCTTTAACATATGAAATACAATACTACATTATTAATGAGTATATGTCTCTAATGATTGCTAACTGAGAATATGTGGAGAATCTTAAATTACATTAAAACATGTAAAAAGTGATTAATAGCACATCATGAAAAGATAGTCAAAGTAACATCTTCTAAAGACATATGGAATGTAATGTTTATGAAGGAACTGGTTTATTTAGAGATATCTCTAAACTTGATCACATTTAATTCAGAAAAGTTTGTTTGTAGAAGTTTTACTTTATTTTGTAATAAAAAATTAACTAGGTCCTCCTGGTATCGTTGCTACAGACCATGCTCAGGCTTAACCCACCTGTCTATTACAATGAAAATTTCAGCTGAAGTTACAGTACTATTATGTAGGTCAGTGTGTTATTGATAGTAGGGGGCAGTTATTCATAGGGGCAGACAATATGAAAATATTGGAAGGGTAAATCTTAGAATAATATACCAACAGTATCACTGTCAAAGGAGGGTGAGGGAAGGGACATATAAGATCATATATCAGTGAAAAGCATTGTTGCCTTTTTTCCACAGAGCACAGATAGTTGAGATCTTTAATTAATATTTTAAGTTATGATGCTTAACCTGGGAACGCTCTGTATATATATGTACAACTAAAAATTTGATTATATTTACTTTTAAATAATTTTCTTTCTTTTTGTAAAGAAACAATAAAGTACAATTTTTTTATAAATAGGTTGTTTTAAATACATGTAATTTAAATATTTTAAATACACATGATACACAAGATTTTAATGATACAAGGTACACTAGAGTGTTATCAATGGTACACTATGGTTTTGTACTATTGCTCTCATGCCATTAAATTATAAATAGATTTCTATTTCAGTTATGGTATAATATTTTTACCAAAACTAAGTTACTAACTAAAAATGTAATCTGCTAACAGTGTTAGCTTATCTGATAAATATCCTGGAATGTCAACTCTGTCTAAGTCTGAAAAGTTTGGAATATTCTAACATAAGTGTAGGATCTAAGCTGGTACTGCTTGAACTATCAAGATAGTCTATCACACTTTTCTCTGTATATTCATCACCATCAGGACAGTCTGGCATATCTGTCCATTGTCGAAAGTATGGTTTTCATGTAGGATCTAATGATGGTGTACTTGCAGGAGATGTAGTTGGTATAAAATCTGTATGATCTGAATATGTTATACTCGCAGTTATTGTAGTTGCTTGAAAAAGTGAAGTTCTTTCAGATTCAGGGGGTATAGTTAGTACCATGTTGGAGTTATCTTCAATATCTGGGGGCACAAATCTAGGTTCTGAAACAGTAACAAATGAAATGAAAACAAATTTTATTTATTACTATTATTTTTATCTAGTATTATTTATCAAATCAATATCCTCCTGGACTAATAAGACCATGTCCATGTTATTCTATCTGATTCATTAGACTAATAAAGAAAAACTATATTTATCTCAATAATCATAAAAATAATGGGCATTATTATCATAATATGTGAAATAAAAATTAAATTAAAAAAAAATCCCAATGAATTATTACTCACAAATATTTATTTTAATTTACCGTAAAACTAGATTATCATTCCTGGAAATGTAACCAACAGTATGACTAAGAATGAAAAAGTATCTCATATAGGTATTCCTACTGTTAACTTCCTTTGGCACAGTAACTTATTCAAAGTTTGCGTGCGAATTTGGTATTGAAAATAAAAAAATTAAAAAGACTTTTTCATATATTTAATTTTATTTGTAAGTATGTTTTCATATTAAACTTTCCTCTTTGGGGACAGTTTCTGACTTGAGGATGTTTTGGTGATGATGTCCTTAGAATATTAATTCTCTAATTATAAATTAAAATTTGTAAAAAAGAGTTTTATATTTGGCTAATAAATTTTATTTTGTAATTTTTTAAGTAAATAAGTTGTTTAAATTATATTAGTTAATATGAAAACAACTATTTACTACATACTTTTCTAAAAATGTTCTGAGACTAACATTTTAAAAAAGCAGTATTTGGTACAGATCTCCTGGTTTCATTTATCTTTCTTTCACTAACAAATCTATACCAAATTAAGTTCAATTTTTATTTAAATATAACATGATCTATTGATTCCTATATAAAGCTTCCTGACTGTATACTACTCTTACTACAAAAGAATATTTACTGATTTCCATACTCTCATTATAAAACCATAACTTTACCCATAGAAGTTGATAACCATAATTGTTTACACTTTTAAACAAGAATAAACAAACAATCTTTACCTAATACTAATTAATTATCATTTAAGTGACAAGAAATACTATTTTTTTAGTTTATTATTAAAATGTTTTTACTAGCTAATTTTTATTTTTATTTATATAAATAATATTGTTTTTTTAATGATGTAATTTTTAATTTGTTAGGAAGTATTCTTTTGCTTAATTTATTTTGATGAATAATTCCTTTATTGGACCATTTTTACATTTTATTAAGGTGTTTATCTTAATTTTCAGAAGATTCTTCAGATACTTAGAACAGCACATAAGCAGCTAAAAATATTTGTTACAAAATCATCAATATGATTAATATCATTTTATCTTGGGATCTGGAACCAAAGCTACCTAAATTTCTTTGTCATTTTTTTTCTTTGGTTGGTATTCTTTGGTTTTTTTAATGGTTTATTTAAATGTATTAAAGCTAAGTAATCCAGCTAGTGAGTTAACGTACACTGACCAGCCATAGACCATTAGTATCTTACCAATAGTACAAAACTTTTTGCAGAAGATTTTTTTTTCTTCGAATTTTGACCTTTGATGCCTGTTTATCAAATTGGGTGCTATGTGAAGCTCTGCAGTAGCTGAAAGATCAGGTTTCTTTAGTGTAATTATTACTGGCTTAACGACCAAATTTGTCCTTCAACCCTAAATCAATGATTTATAAAAATCTTCGAAGACTGTAATAGAAATCCCAATTACAGCAGTTTCAAAACAGTGTACTGAAAAACTCTAAATTACTAAAGTTTTTCTAATTTTTAAAAATTAAGGAACACTTTATTATGAAAAACAAAAACAGAATTCTTGGATTGGAAAAAGTGATAAAGAAAAGTAATTACAAGGAGGTGTTAACTAACTGGACTGAAACAAAATAACTAATAGCCTCATCACAAGAAACCGATTTTCAATATCTAAATTTCCCAAATAAAAATCCCATTCCTCCTAGCCCTCTTACAATACATCCTATGCAAACAAAGAGAACCTAACCTATCCTCACCCTTTATCCCCAGATATGTACTCTACAATCCATTGGGCTCAGAAAAAAATTTATGAGGCTATTCCATATAAGCAACTACTTTACTACCCCATCACCATCTAGCAAGAAATATTTAAATGATAAAACAAAAAGCATATTAATAAATACAACTAAGCAACCAACACTACTGAAAAAAAAAATGCTTATGCCTTTTAATATTAACTTAAGTATAAAACATTTCACACATAAAGCAATTTTTTTCACTCAAAATAATTATAATGTCATTTTGTATATGACAAGATAAATGGCCTGCTTAGAGTAAATACAAAGTTTTATATTTTACCGTTTTTCAGAAATTAACAAAACTAAACAAAAAAATGCTTTAGAGAAGTACTTTATGTGGATGAATGAATTTTTTAGAAAACAAAATATTAGCTCACATTGGAGGCACTTCACTGTGGTTTGCCCGACAGAACTAACCCTATCATCACCTATTTTCAATTACCCAGAAAATTAAAAAAATACTGTGAGAGGGGTTTGGTTGGGACCTTGTGGAGCAATTCCTAATTGAACAAGGAGCTTTTTAGAAGACCTGGGTGTTAGCATCGGGGATATCTTGGCCGAAAATATTACTAACAATATAATTAGGCCTTAGGTTTATGGTATCATTTATTTGTTTTTTTAAAACTTATATATTTATTTATCGATTTTTAACAAATTTATTATAGTTTTTAACTATTTTATTTCTTTTAATTTTATTAATATGACTATCATATTATTTTAGTAACTTTTAGCAAGTTATTTCTGAATTTTCATTTATTCCTAATTTGATTATAAAATTATTTATTCTTTTTGTATTTGTTTTTATACCAAAAATTTTAGTGATATGAGAAGAATAGGAGGGGGAATAGAGGGAATAAACAATATAAGGTTCAGAAGAAGACAAGAAGAAAGGAAGATAAAAGGGGGAAAAATATGATAAGGGAACAAAAGAACAAAAAATAAATACAAGAAATGAAAATTAGTCATTAAAGAAAAAATATAACTTTTGTATTCTTATGTTAGTAAGTATATTTTATCATAAGTCTGTTTCATATGCTGTGTACCTATAACAACCCATTATATTTGGGCAGCATTGCTTCTTGTTAAAAAAAAAAAAAACATTTCTCTCTAGTTTATTATTTAAATTAATCATATTTAATTTATATGATAATATTATATATCAGAACCAGTATCCCATAGATTGATGCAACATTATGTTTGGGGATGATATTGTGCTTACAAGAACAGCCAGTGCTCTGCTTGGAGTGTGAAGTAACTGCTAGAAAAACAGGACTGGTAATAAATACTCAAAAAAACAAATTTACGATAACCAGCATGGAAGAAAAATAAAACAGGCATTACGAAAAAGCTGGATACCACTTCAAGAGAATACTACACTTTATGTATCTCAGCCCTATTAGAGAAGTAATCAAAACAAAGATGACAGCTGATGATTGATGTAACTTCTCCAATGAAAATATTTTGAAACCGGGATATATCTAGAGCCCTAAAAAGTAAGAGTGTACTGTAAGGTATTGAGTAAATATGGAAGCGAGTCCTGGATGTTGGCACTAAATAATGAATGGCTGTTAAATATGTGAAGAATCTTTGGCCTTGCAAAAGAAGCACATTGCTGGTGGATGAAGACAAATGAGGATGTGATAAGTCTATATGAAGCATCAGTGTCCACCATTAACATAAGATGATTAGATAAGCCAGGATGAGATCGTTAGGGCATGTACAAAGAATGGAGCATGGTATGCACCCTAAAATAATGATGGAGGGACGCCCAATTTAAGTAGCCAAGGTAGACCTAGACTTGGTTGGCTGCAGGATGTATAAGAAGAGGAAATTTGGTTGTTGGGTGTCGAAGAATGGAGAAGGGTAGCTGAAGACAGGTCAATGTAAAGAAAGATCATTGAGAAGGTCAATGTTGTCAAAGGATCGGAGCACTGTCAAAGAGGATAGGATCAATCCAAATAGTGTGGAATAGAAGCTGCGGACAGAGGATGAATGTTTTGTTTTTTTATTTGATTTTTAGTTTTTACAAATCTTTGAACAATAAACCTTGAGGAGAGGTGTTTCTTCTTTTTTTTCCTGGGCACATAGATTCAAATAATAATGAATAAAGTTTTAAATTTAGCTAAAATCTTACTGCTATAGCCTGAATTAATCAAATTAGCTCAGTTACATGGCCAGTTTGATTTAACAAAAGTTTTTAAGAGATAGAAAATACCTTACTTTACTCCAACAGATAAAATGTAATAAATGATTGTTTATTAACAATCATAGGTTTAGTGTTCTTGTGTCTAACTCATTTTGTGAAAAATGTACCTGTACCTGCCAGTGTACCAAGCTTAGCTACTCAAAATGTTTAATCTGGAGCTCAATTTTTATTCAAAAGTTTCATTATTCATAGAGTTATTTTTTATATATAAATTTACAGTAACTGACAATGCAGTTGAGTCATCAAAGGTTCAAAACAGGTGCTTAAAAAAAAAATTTACACGGAGAGAAGGGGAAGGAAGAGAGCTTGGTTTTTGGAGGTATTCGTTGCTTAGGTGCGGGCAGAGAATGATGTTTCCTGGATGAGGAGGCTCTCATCACCTCTTTTCTAGCTCAAGGGTGGACATCTAAGAGTCACCCAAGAAGAATAAGGGGCTCCTTGTTTGGATCGTCAAACAACACACTTCGGTGGATGAGAAGTGAGTAAAAAACTGTTAGAGGACTAATGCTTTGTTCCATTAGTGTTTGTTTGCTGAAAGATTGTTTACAGCAAATGTTGGTTTGTTGAATAAAAAGACCAAGAAAATCATCAAATGAAGGTTCTATGAAATTTTTTAGTTTTGTTCTACCTAAATTTAAATATATATTAATTTAGTGTTATTAAAAATAATTGTTCTGATTTTCTAGAAACCCGCCCTGAGATTTCCGCTGCCCCCTCTTCAAATGCATTACCAATGCAGAAAAAGAGGCTACCCTTCACCCATTTTCATCATGACATCAACCCCATGTACCCATGGGGATCAGAAGAAAAAAAAACTTTACTATTTTAATGTTTCATATTTCCTCTTCTATGATTCTTGCATCATATTTTGCTTACTAAGACACACAGTATAGCTATATAATTTAAGTTAAGCGTGTTTTTTCCACATCACCACTGTCAATCAACTCATTGAACACAATTATATCTCCATTTCTATAAATTGTTTATATGCACATATAAAAGAAAGTGCGGCCTTATTCCACTGTTTCTTTCTCTAATTTGGTACAACCCATTGTTAAAAATGTCATGTTATGCAATACCCTTTGGCCAGTTTTTATTCCTTTGATATGTTTTATTGAAAATATTGTTTTCCTTTGCTATTTGTGTTATTTTTAAAGGGATTAACGAGAGGGGATTAGAGGGGAGAGATCTCATTATTGCCCTGTACATCCAATGTTGTGAGCAGATATTTACGTGATTTACTTTAGCAACATGATTGAGCTTCAGAAAGTAGTCAGTCCCAGTAACAGATTCTTATCTGTTCACCATATGCCCATTAGACTCGTGAGTAATACAAAGTCCAAAAATTTATCAGAGGAGTTGTTCTCTTTAGAATATGTTTTTTGAATACCATCAACTTCTCTAGTAATTTTCCGTCTGAACTTTCGCTTAAATCATATTTAAGATTCATCGACAAAGGTTCAATAATTTAAGCAAGGGAAACCTTTTAAATGAGGGTGAAAGAAAATTAAACATTTAAATAAGTAACATAAAAGAATAAATTAGTAAATAAAATAAAATATCAAATAGTAAAATAAGCAAAGGCCACAAAAAATTTTAATGGACTGGCACTTCTTTTGCCTTATGTAGTTTAGAAAGTAATACATATGATATACTTTATAAATTGGACACTATATTTGCCCATCTCTACCTACAGCGTTAGTATAATCCTTTGGTAAACCCTTGTATACATCTGGTCCATTAAGGTAATTTATAATAACACCAGGAGTTGGGTGTTCTTTAATCGAACAAATTTTTTAATTCTCGAATTTCTTTAAAAAGGAACCAATAAAAAGCACAAATAAATGATTGAAAGTAACATACTCTTGGAATTATGGAAGGCATTATCATCATACATCATAACAATGATGTTTTCATTGGGAACGCTACAGTGCAAAATTTGGTAAGCATGGCAGATGTCAGCCTAAAAAAAAAAAAAAAATAATGTATTTAAAATGGAGCAGATAGCTCAGTGGTAAAGCAACAGAGTGAAATAAAAATACAGTATACATAGGGAGGAAAAATCCCTTAAGGGGATATTCACACCATGGTTTTTTTTCTTCTTTCAAAACACACTATTATTATTAATTTGGCACTACAACTGGATGTCAAGTTCTGGCCTCCTGTACAGGCCTCCACCAATCATTGCGATCTTGTGCGGCTGCCATCCAGTTCCTCACTTCTATCATGGTCCTGGCATCACCACTCACACCGTTACTTCATCAAAGGTAAGGTCTTCCTCTGTGTCTTGTTCCATGAAGTAACTTTGTCACTATTTTCCTTGGCAGATCACTCTCAACTATCTGAGTAACATGCCCAGCCCACCTCAATCTACTGAACCTCACAAACTGGACGTCTGGTTCCTTATATAAATCTTTGAGCTCCTGGTTTGTTCGACGTATCCATATCTGGTCAACCTTGACAGATCCAAATATTTTTTGGAGAATCTTCCTCTCCAAGACCATTAAGTTATGCTCACCATCCTTGGAGATAGTCCACATTTCCGATCCATACAGAAGAATTGGCCAAATAATTCTTTTATACAAATAAATCTTGGTGTCCTTATACAAGGCACGGCTCCTAAAATAGGGACTGAGGCTATAATAACAGCAGTTGGCACATAAGACTCTTTGTTTAATTTCGGAGTCCACAACATTGTCTTGGGTTATGAGCTATCATCTTGGGTTATCAGCTAATTTCATAAATCAATCAGATACAGCATGGAAAGAGCGTCCAGCAATGTCAATGTCATCAGCATAAGCAAGAAGCTGTATTGTTCTGCTGAATATTGTTCAGCCCACTTGAATTCTAGATTCTTTAATGACCTATTCAAGAGTTAAATCAAAGAGGAAGCAGGCCAATGTATCCCCCTGCCTTAGTCATCTTCTTGAGACAAATTCATCAGATCTTGCTCCCCCAATCTGCACCATGCATCTCACCTCTCTCATGGTTAGTTTTACCATTCTAATTAACTTTTCAGAGATGTTGAATTCTCTCATTTTCTTGTACAACTGTCCCCTATGAATGCTGACATATGCTGCTTTGAAGTCAACAAACAGGTGGTGTGTTTTAATCTCTTATTTCCGTTCTTTCTCAAGCATGAGGCCCGAATAAACACTTTATTTACCCAACTTAGCACCAAAATTATCATTTATGAGTTTATGCAAATATTCGTGTCACATATAGCTCAAAATTTGAGAGGGCAGGGTTCCGATATACTTGTAAATGATAATTTTGGTAATATATTCGGTAATCAAAGTGTTTATTCGGGTCATCACTTGCTTGATGAACTGAGATTGGTCATAAGGTGGTGGTATGGTTCAGGTTCACTGATTGTTTCCGGTGCTTGGGTCTCTTTTGGAGGTGGTGCTGTAGTGAGGGTCTGCAGCGTGTTGGAGTAGAGAGTATCTCTTCTCATCATCCTATTTGATCTGTTTTAAACTATAGTGGGGGCCCTGAAGAGGCCGACGGGGCTTTTTTTTCTTCTAATTTGTTCTTCATCTCAGCGGCTTTCTGGAGCAGATTTGTTCTTGTTTTGCACTACCGGAACGATACTCCTAAAATTGTCTTCGTCGTCAGATATATCCGGCTAAAACGCTTTCTGAGCCAGATCGATTGCAAATAATTTCACTCTTCACTGCACTATTAATAATTAATAAAAATAGTACCTGAAGAAAATAAATCCAAGTATGTCCCCAAGACAAAGGACTAAAATCAAAGAACTGCTTAGAAAACAAAGGCATTTCTTTTCGAAAAATGCTTTATAAAAATAGTTATAGTTTTATTACATATTTACACACTTGCAGAGAGCAGAGCATATGGAACATACTGACACTATTTATTCTTTAATTACTATTTACTACTATAATTCAATTAGGAATATTACAATATATGTCATGGTTATTACATTTGTAAAATTAAAGTATTTACAAGAAATAGTACATGTATCAATTGTGTGCTAATCGTGGTGGTTCACGAGTTGAGAGCTAGATCGCACCACGTGGTCCACCACAACGATGACCGGCTGTTATTAGCAGAGTCGCTATAGTCTTCACAGCAAAATCTTAGAAAGGACAGAATAACTTCACAAGTACGAGTGTGCAATGTTTATGTGCTATATATATTTATATTTAAATTTTTAAATGATAGCAATGATTCATATATAATTAAAAAGTATCGAACTAAATCATTTCATAAGTATTCATAAAATCTTACAGTACGCATCTATTGGTTAAAATCCAGTGAATTATGAAATCGTTAATGATATGCCGTAAGGCAAAACAAGAAAAATTGTAAAGGTATTATATATTACATTATGTAACATATAAATCCATATTATATATATTTTATTAATAAAGAGGATTTGAAATTTTAAATGAGGGAATGGAAGCAATACCAGTTCCGTGACGAACCATCTGAGGGAATGGAAGCAATACCAGTTCCGTGACGTACCATCTGAGGGAATAGAAGCAATACCAGTTCCGTGACGTACCATCGGAGGGAATGGAAGCAATACCAGTTTCGTGACGTACCATCTGAGGGAATGGAAGCAATACCAGTTCCGTGACGTACCATCGGAGGGAATGGAAGCAATACCAGTTCCGTGACGTACCATCGGAGGGAATGGAAGCAATACCAGTTTCGTGACGTATCGGAGGGAATGGAAGCAATACCAGTTTCGTGACGTAGCATCGGAGGGAATGGAAGCAATACCAGTTCCGTGACGAACCATCTGAGGGAATGGAAGCAATACCAGTTTCGTGACGTACCATCATTGTGAAAAAAGAACAATTTTAACGACCATAGTATATCGGCTTATGGTATACTATAAAAAATTGAACATTACTTATAGGTGAAAATATTAAATAAGAAATCGCTCTGATTTGAATATAAATGTAGAAAAGTGTAGAGGTTTGTTATTTTACCATCATTCTTACTATTAATGTAGAGTTACAACATTCACATTATTTCTTACCACCCAAGTGTTCTGTAAATTTTGTGTAATTTAGTGCGCTCGTGTTGAAGTTAATACTATTTTTGTGATTTTCAAACAAAACAGTATTAAGACTAGGTAAGGAGATAATAATGCACACAAATTATACTGGGGTAAGCGTTATTCATTCACTCATGAGGTCTTAGAACAAGAGCCCAATAATTAACAAACAAAAAACAAAAAGGAAATTATTTCACCACAATTTTTGATTACTTCAATGAAAGTTTTTAAAAATTACTAGTCGAAATTGATGAGTCTACCAAGTATAGATAGAGGGAATAAAAAATGGCAGCTGTTTCAGAAAGGAAAAAAAAATTTGGAACCCGATATCTTTAAAACTACCTACAAAAATAGAAAATCTAAGGGAACATCATTGAAAGTAGAGTAAAATTCATAAAATATGCACCATAATTCAGCTATTTACTTTCAATAGTTTTTTTTTTAAAGCATCGTTTAACTTTTGAAAAATCTTTATCTCAGGAACGTCTGATAGCACTTAAATCAAACCTAGTTTAATGTACTATAAAGTAGTTCATAAGGTTTATTTTCGTTGGAGTATTAGTGTTTATGGTATTTGGCCACATAAATTCACAAATTGTTAATTTATAGTTGTCCAGCAATAAATTTTTATATTTGAAAAAATATTGTTCAGGAACCATAAGACTTACATATGTCTGCCAGAACTAAAATTGAAGGTAATTTAACTTACTAAAAAGTAGTTTATGACTCGTATCTTTGAAGGGATAGTACTTTTAATGATTTCCGCATATGAATATAAATTTTGTACATAAAATTTTAAATATCTACATAAAAATAAATAAATAAAATAAAAAACAACTGTTGCTTCCAAGATAAACCTCATAAACTAACTTTAATTTGAGTGCTAATAGACATTTTTACTTCTAATGTTTTTTCGAGATATAGATTTTTTTTTTCGAGATATAGATTTTTTTCGAGATATAGTTTTTTTTTTCGGGATATAGATTTTTCATCTAAATCTGGAAAAACGACAGACATGGAATCCTTATATAAGACTGTAAAGACAGGAAACTGCTCATTGATTCCGACTATTACAACATTTACTAGACAAACGGTCCAAACTTCCAATCCATTACAAAAGATTGATCTATATGACTATTACAAGGCCTATTTGGACATACGGAGTTGAGCTATGGGGCTCCACTAAACCATCTAATTCCTCTCGAATCCAATCCTTACAGTCCAAAATCCTTCATGCTCCTTACTTTGTCACAAATGAAATCATCCATCAGGATCTCAATGTCCCCTATGTTGCCGATTTGGCCAGAACCAGATACCAATCCTTCCATAATAAACTTCCCAACCACCCAAACCAACTCGTTTCTAACCTGGCTTCTCGTCCACTACCTAATAATCCTCCTAGGCGTCTGAAAAGAAGATGGCATCGAGATCTTCTCCTTTAGAAATGTTTTTGGAGTTCTATCAATGGGTAGATTCTCCACATGTTTTTATCATGTCATAATATCACTTATAGCAAATTTACTTGCTGTGTATATATGTATACAGTTGTAAATATCAATAAATCAATTATTAAAAAAAAAAAGAAAAAAAAAAAAAGATTTTTCATAATAAATTCACTAATTTCTTAATTTTTCAGTGCATTTTTTATGTAATGTTGCTTTTTAAAAAACTATATCTCGGGAACTATTGAGCGAAAACAGCTCTATTAGGGCTTATATTTTAGAATGTTTACCCTATGTTAAATGACGTTCTCACAGACTTTCTGGTTCTGTTAGTTACATAGATTTAGAGCTCGGAATGAAAAATTAATTTTTTTTAACGTTTTGAAACAGCCGCCATTTTTTATTCACCCTGCCTGTACTTGGCAGACTCATCGATTTTGACTAGTAATTATACATAGTGTTCATTAAAGTAATAACAAATTGGGGTGAAATAACTGCCTTTTTTCTCCTCTTGGGCTCTTGTGATGGATCAGCATCACTGAGACCCATTGGACTCCTTAAATTATATCTATAATTTTTATAAAAAAATTATCATAATGTCTCAACGGAAAGGTTCTGCAGTAAAGGATTACCGGAAATCCTAAAGAATAAATTACGAGGAATAGGGACCACAGAACGACGTTTTATAAAAATCAATTTTTGGATTTGAGAGAGGAGATCTTAAAAGTTGTACATCGTGTTATTCTAATTATTAAAATTGGAGTTTGTGGATTAAAAAATCAAAGTGCATTAAAATCCAAAATGTGCATAATCGTTCAATAAAAACTCAAAATGTGTAGAAAACACTCGAATCCTACAATAATCAAATTTATTGTTTAATTTATTTTATTAATTCATAAAAAACTTACCTGTTCTTGTTTGAATCAAATTAAACTCGCTTTATATTTATGCAAGCTTACATAAAACACTAAACTGCTCCGATTAAATCCATAAAAGTATATCCAAAGTTGTGCTTTGTGAAAGGTAACTACATTAAATGATTTTATATTCCTATTATGAAGGCTGAAATTCATTTTAAGTTTTAGAAAAATGTGCAAAGGACTTAGAATAAAGGAGTTTTTAAAAAAAAAATCTTCTAAGGAAAACTCATTTTTAAGTACATCATTGAAAATAATTTAAATAGGTAATGTTATAGTACTTTACAAAAAATATTGAAATTCCCGTTAAGCACAACTAAAGTCAGACAGAAGAATGAATGGCGAGAAGCAGAAAGGAAATCGAAGTTGACACAAAAATAAAAGCTAATGAATGTTTTCTATAACAAGCTTATTCTAGAGAGACAGAGCTACCCGAAGCCACTGAGTAATACTATTCCAAGAATATAAGAAGATGGTCAGGGTTGCGGTCAAAAAATGAACAAATAGTTTATATAACTATTTGTTCATTGAAACAAAATGTAAAATGAACAAATAGTTATATAAACTATTTGTTCTTTTTTTGACCGCAACCCTGACCATCTTCTTATATTTAAATTTTTACGGTCAACTATATATACATATATATATATATTCCAAGAATATTCGTCACTTCTGTTTACTTGTTATATTTTAAAATTGGAATTCGACCCTTTTTTATATGTTAATTAATGGGTCTACCTCATATTTTTAATCTTAAATTAAATAAATCCTAAATAATAATAATTACAATGAATAAATGTTGGCCTTTTCTATGATACAATTTTGTGTCGGGGTTTGGCGGAATTTGTAAATGACCATTAAAAACACAATATGCCATTCCATGGAAATCTCGACTGATTATGATCTTTTAGGTGGTTTAACAAGTAAGGTGAGATTCAATGACCATTTCTTTAGCTTACCTAAGCCAGAGCCATTAACCTAAGCCATTAGAGTTAAGTCTCTTTAAGTAACATTAGGTGAAGGTAAGTTGGAAACAACATCTTGCTAATGAAGTCACTTCCTGTTGACTAGTTACATGATGGTTTGTTATGTTTTCTTCAACTAGCTGGATTGATTCTATATAATAAAAGTTTTATTAATTTGAAAAAAGTTTAAAGGTAATTTAAAATAAACTATAAATTAATTTGTTATTTTATGTTGATATTTTTAATAAAAATGCCTAAGAGAGAGGATGTCAAAGTTAGAAAAGTAAGCAAAAATTAAATCGAGAGAAACATTTAAAAACATGAAAACATGGAAAATCATTTTTTTACAACAAATAATTCCTTCAAATAATTATCCTCAAGACCCACAAAAATATATCTTCAACAGCCAAGACATATACATATACGTTCCGTCTTAAGTTGTGTTAAATTGCTCAAGTCTAGTTGCTTTACATGAAGTAAAAATTCTCAGTAGACAGCAACTAGAATTAACCAATTTAACCGGCCCAACAACTTATGATGTGCAAAGGACGGTTTAAACTCAGTTACATTAATTTTTAGACAATTCTACTAACCGAGTTTTTCTAGGCTCTACTAAGGCCAGAGATATATTTCATACTAACAAATTGATAATATTTTCGTACAAAAATTATGTAGTATTAGTAGAAATATGGTTTATTGACCTTTTTTTTTAAAGGCCCAAGTCCTCCATTGCCAAGATTCATTTATGGAGGCACATTGAAATAAATGTGAATCGAACCCACAACCTGTGGGACCTTCACCCCAGCCCGCTCACCTATAAGCTCCTCATTTATTGAACGTTACTGGATTCCGATGGAAACTACATTCAATTTTTATTAGTTTAGAGAATAAATTTAAAACTGTTCGTCCCCAAGAATCCATGTGCTTTATTACTTATGAAAGGTAATTAATTTGTTCAATCAGCTAAACTAAAAAAATCAAATAGAAATTATGAAAAAAAAAATACAGAAAACGATATCAGTGGACACATAAGACATTTGTGTTATTGGTACAATGATAAAAATATTGTTTAATTTCTGATTGTCTGGCCGAAAATCATGTTCAAAGAATGATATTGCTATTAACACGTGATTTTAAAGGATAACAAACAAGAAATTTATCATTAGAACTATCGGCCGTGAATGGTTTATTAGAAATAGATGAAAATACTTCAAATTCTAATCTTATCTGAAATTAATCATAACTGTCAAAAAGATAATGGTTTGCATTTAAGGATTACATAATATTCTGTAAAAATAGCTTATTAAACACTTAATAAATTATGTTCTAAACCGTAATAAATTAATGTCTCATTTTTTGCTTACTCCCTAACTAAAATAGAGAAGCTTTGCACTGAAAGATGAAATGAAAAACTAAGTTCTAAGGATAGAAAATTTTCATCTATTTTACGTTGTAGGCACTAAGAAATAAATTTGGTTTCGCGTCTTTATGTCACTCTATAGTGAAATTTGTGTTTTGGTATAATCCATCAAACCATTAGTCCTATTTTAGTGGAATTTTCAGCGATTGTGTGGGATAGTATCTAATATGTCTCTTTCAGATTTTATCTTATTTTGTTAATTACTTACGTTAGTTGGAAAGTTGGAGAGCAATGCAAAAAGATCCATAGTACAATTATCATATTTCATCAACCACTAACGCTGACCAATACAAACAAGTATACAAGCACCACCATGGGAGTCGGTAAAGAATCTAGCTGGAGGAAAGTGGAAAGAAAAAACATGGGACATTAGGCCATAGGGTGTCCTCATAATTATTCGTAAGTGAACAGTATGTTACTTGAAATATTCGTATCAAAAACCTAAAGGAAAAATAAAAATAGAATTAAATAACTCAAATTTGCATACGGATTTTTTTTAACATTCTTTAAAAGGAAATAAAACTCTCAAGAACAGAGGTTTTTAAAACAGTTATTAAACCTTTAATTTACCTTCAATTGTAAGTAATTGATTGAAACATCAAATTAAACAAAACAAAACCTAATTAAATATTAAGTCCATTTAATAAATTGATATTATATGTTAAGCATATTGAATTGAGTGAAAACAAATTTAATAAAGTAACCAAGCCAGATAGGTTTGATATGATTAGAATCTAGAAATAATAAATTATAAACTAAATTATTTTCTTAAACCAAAATAATTATAGTATAAGTGAAAAAAGAAAAAAAACATTGTTATGAATCAAATGGTCTATTACTCATGAATACAACTAAAGAACTCATGAATATATTGAATTATTAATGGTCTTAAAATTATCAATAATTAATAACTAAATAATAGAAAATATCCAAACAAACCAAACTTAAAAATAAAGTAATAAACGAAACTAATCATATTATGAAAACTAGCCACAATGTTAAAAGTTTAGTGTCTTGGTTAAGAATTATTATAACTAATAGGCTATAAGCTACATTATGAGATCTCAAATTTAAAGACCTTAAAGAAATTAAAACAAAAAAAAACGTTTTACTAACCCTACAAAAAATGTTATAGTTCATAATAGATTACTTTTGAATAGTATCTATAAAGATAGTGCAATAAGATTATTGCTGAGTGGCATCAAGATGTTTTATGAATACTTATGGCATGTACTGAAAATGAAAATGTAATGAAAAATTAAGATATGAAATATCACCTGAGGATTGCTTTTACACCAGTAAGATGTGTGAGAGAACTGAAAACAATTCTTTTAATATTATGCAGAAGATGATCGGGAGTGCGGTCAAAAGAAAAAAGCTAACAACTATTTATTTGCTTACGTTTCGCCTCATTTTGTAGAGCTTCATCAGGACTAAAAAGATACAAAAACAACTAAAAATATTTTGACATAGTAGGATAAGAAGATACATAAAGGTATATTAAGTTAGGGTTAAAATTATATAAATATTTAAATTTAAATCCTACCTTAAATTACCTTTTTGTATCTTATTATCCTACTATTTCAACACATTTTAGTTGTTTTTGTATCTCTTTAGTCCTGATGAAAATGAAAAAATAACTTTATTCTGGGACATATGTCCCCTA
>NW_027111182.1:116499-123785 GCF_000696795.3 Halyomorpha halys | reverse complement strand
AGGTTTATTCGGAATGACGACTGTTTGGGAACGATGGGACAGGAAGGAGAGGAACCACTTTAGGACACAATTTGACATGGAAAGGTTTAATGAAGATGATGAAGGACTACAAAATGAGGCGATACGTCGGCAAATAAATAGTTGTTAACAACTTTTTGTTTTCTTTTGACCGCACCCCGACCTATTATTCTGTTAAATTTGAAATAATACGGTTAATCATTTATATACATAATTCTTTTAATAGTTTTAGTTTTGTGAATGCAACTCAGATATATCCTATTATAATATGATCATAGGATAATGGTGTAATTGGATTTCCTGTCCTTTGTTCTAATAATTTCATGTAATGTTGTAAATAAATTTATTTTATACATGCTATTCAACACATTCAAGTTACTAATGACTAATTTTGTTTTTATTTTTTGTAAATAAATATATTTGTGTGGAGCGGAGAGCTCAGTGGGTAAGGCACTGTACTAATAACTCTTTGGACCCAGGATCGAATACGGCTATGGTATATAATTATTTATTCTGTTGCTGTAGACGTGAGTCAACCCTGTGGGTTGTAGTAACATTATTTTTTAAAAATAATCTGCTTATAAATGCTTTTCTTCGGGAGCCTCGTTGTCAAAGTGTTGATATATTTTCAGTTGATTGTACCTTTTTTTAGCCCTAATAAAAGCATGCAAAGTGAGTCGAAACGTACAATCTTAATAAATAATTTGTATACTGTTTGCGTTGCTTATTGATCGCACCCGGACCATATTCCTTTTATTAATTAAAAAACACGGTCATTCACCGATCTTCCTATTTCATTTATTTTTTTATGGAAATTATACTTTTTTAATATTTATTTAATTTAGTTACCTTATTGATTTATCGTTTAAGAATAAAATGTACCTAATTCGTAGCTGAAACACTATTCTATTATACTATTAATTTGGATGTGCTCGACTAAGCACCATTAGTTAATTAAAATCCCCTTCACAGACGTATTCTTATAATAGTATAAATAAAAAAAGAAGATTGCCAGCTATAAGTAGAAATAAAAAAAAAGATACAGTAAAATATTAGACATAAAATGAACGTGAGAAGAAATAACAGATAGGTATTGGTTTATATCTCTCTTGTATCAACGTTTCTATTGCTTATTACTTCTCTTTATTACTTCTATTTCTACTTCTATTTTTTTATTTTCTTAGTTCTTTTTTATGTTATTTTTAGTCCCATCTTATTTTAGTTTTTATTTCATTTCATCTTATTCTCTTACACTGGTACACATAGTTTTATTTGTTTAAATCTTTTTATAGCCCTGACGAAGCCCTACAAAATGGAGTGAAACCTTGGCTCCTAATAAATAGTTTTAATACTATTTTAGCAGACTTTTGACCTCAAGCGGACCATCTTTCTTTAATAAAAAAAAAGATAGAATAGTGAGGGAACCATACGTACTTAGCTGACTTTTTTCCCTGTAAAATCCAACGGATTCATTAAACCAACAGTGATAATATGGTAGCCTAAGCATATGTTTTAAATAATGAAGCAAAGGTGATATTCCATATTCTAAGGCAATCCTACCCCTGCGGTGGAGGTCCCGTTTTAATTAACGGGAGGTGACCTGTTTTCCGGTTGATATCCAGGTTTCCGGACCCTTACAAAATGAAAAAGATTCAAGACCCTAGGAAAAAAACGTGACAGTTTAGCAAGCTTTTCTGCCGATATCTATGCTCTTAAAATATTGCACTGTATGTTAGGTATTCGTTAAACATAGTATAAAACATTTTACAATTGTTTTTTACGTTTTACCTCCAAATTTAGAAGAAGTAAAAAAAAGTAACCATATAAGGTAAAGAAATAAATGCTTCATGAGTCCTAGCAATTGGAAAAAGAAAACACGTCATCCTAATTAAACTTTCAACATTCTTATTTCCTATTTGTTATTTAAACGTTTCAAATTGATGAAGTAAAAGAACATCGACTAATTAATGGAATCTGAGAAATGTTATGCGAATCGGAAAGTCCTGAATCATTCACATGCAGCAAATCAATTGGTTCATTACTCCTTAATTGGGACAGGAAAGCCATCTATCTATCACGTCGAGTCGTCTGGCGCTGCATTCTAGATCATGGTCCAAGTTTGGAAAAGTAGTTTTGGAAACAGAAAAAATAAAGTTATAAAATAGCCCATTTAGTACAACCAAAAATGATATGTTTTTCTGAGCAGTTACAATAAAGCTGTTTAACTTACAAATAAATTTCGGAGGGGTCAGCTAAAAAATTAAGGGACATATTTCTAGCTAGAGACAACTTTTAATATCAAATTGTAACTTTGAAGCTCTGTTTCTCAAAATTATGGTTTCACAAATTAAAACCTTGTCAAATCAAGATCAACATATTCGAAAAAAATAGTCTTTCTTTATAAATATTATTAAATTTATTTCAATTATTTTATTTTTTAAATAAAAAAGATGGCCTTCCTTTCTTTTCCTGTGCCATGTTCTTGTAATAGAACTCACAAAAAAGATCCTTTAAAAAACATTCAAATACCTTAAAAAAATGGGGATTAGTTTTAAATATTGATAAAACAGAAGCCATTTTCACGACTCGACGGTCTGCACTTCCATTGACCATAGATTTAAATAATAACCCCGTCCCATTTGTCGAAACAATTAAATACTTAGGAGTCACTTTAGGCAGCAAACTACTATTTAACCACCACATAAATTCGAAATTGGAAAAGGCAAGGAATTTTTTTTATAAAATGTAACCATACTTTAAAGTCAATATTATCCAGTGTAATATTACAAAAAAAATACAAATATTCGAAATAAAATGCACTACGCATTAAATATAATGGACACCGTCCAAAATTACATCTAGAAACTGACACATAATGTTACTCAATGATATGTATTTTATTATAAGTCAATAATGTTTTGATTTTTTCCCCCTTCGGTTTGTTTTACCAAAATGTAATTAATATCAAGAAAATTGCACTGTATAAGGGGGTATGTATGCAATAAAAAAAAATTAAACTACACTTTTACAAGATGTGTTTTTATTTAATTCCGTTGTTAATATCAATAAATCAATGAAACAAAAAATATTTATTTCATCATCATTAGACCAACATATTATTATTTATAAAAAGAAGATGGTCTGGGTGGGGTAAAAAAACAACTCAAACAGTACAAAAACCCACTTTATAGGACTTCGTTAAAGCTAAAAACAAGATAAAAAAAACAAAAAAAAACTAAAAATATTGTGAACTGAATGTATGTCAACCTAATTTTATATTAACTATTAGGGAGAATTTTTTAAATTAAAAATGTTGATCTAGGTAATTTATTAGTGTTTCTTCATAGGGGAAAAATATATTGATAAAAAAAATTGTATCTCATAACTCCCATCATTAGCATGTTTCTCTAATTCATTTTTAAACCTTTTTAGTTTTTCCAATTTAAATAGTTCACAGTTAATTATGAATTTTCATAAAGATTATTATTTATATATTTAAAAGAATATTATAATTTTTAAAATATAAAAGAAAATATGTTTTGTCATTGTCGATTTACTCGGAAAAAGTGTTTTCTAAACTTTTGGTGTTTATGTTAACGACTTTCAGTAGTTAAGTAGTTGATTATTTTATGAAGTAACTTATAATATATAATTATATATGAATATAATTTCATATCTTACCGAAACGAACAAGCATACAAATTTTGAATCATATATTATATTTCATTAAAATCATCATCTAAGAATAGATAACTTTAAATACAACTCACATAAAAGCCATATATAGCAAATATGAATTAAACAAATATATTTAAAATTATTTTTTTCTAAAAAAAAGAAAGGTAAATTTAACTATTGCTGCTGCGATTTAAAAATATTTCAGTTAATAATTCATAACGTTTATCTCTGTAAATTAAAATGTACTCAAGGATTTTTCTGCTTTATTAAAATACAATAAAATACATAATTAAATATAAGAAACAAATATGTCATGTTCTTTGTTGCCGATAAGGCTTTTGAATGTACAGTAACTAGGTGCTATGAAAACTACTAAAACGAAAGAAGTTTCCAACTCCTCGCTAAACCTTAAGGTTACTTTAGCAAACGTTCCTTTATAACCACAATCCCGATTTTTCCTCTTCGTTTCATATTTCTCATATTTTTTAAGGTACGTTCTTCTTCATTCTCCTCTGAAGTTCTTCCAAAACAATAGTATTTGGTTATTTGGGGCATTTCTGCTACTGATTTTAATATTTTGTACTCATTCTTCAAGATAATAATTTTTTTTATTGATATAGATGAATAGGAATCAGTAAATTGAATTGTTTTTCGCTGTTTGTTTATAAAAAAATACAATGAATTAGTTGGTTAAAAATCTCGTCGCAGTGGTTGTATTTCTGTAACAATTGCTTTTAGACTGTCTGAAAAGTTGAGAGGAATAAGGAAGTAGCTCTGCACGGACGAGATATTTTTACTTTATCCATTATCATTAATTATTAAAACTGAAATTAAAGTTATTACTTATACCTTGATGTAATTGCGTTATGTAACACCCAATGTAATTACTGTGTAATCATTTTCCTGGCACTTGACTTGGCCCAATTCAAAACGGTTCAAAGATTTCTAAAAAAATTGACCTTTCCGATATCAGTTTATTAATTTATTAATTTAATATCAGTTACATGAACATATAAGTTTTAAGGTTTTTTTTTCCAATTTATTTGAAATAAAATCTATTTTAAGATCCATTACTTAAGAGATATTATGACGTGATTAATACCAATTATACTTAACTAACTAATTATTAATAACTGAGAATTATTCTCAATTATTTTTTGTTGATAGAGCTACAATTAGTAAATTTCCTGCAAATATGGTGGATTTACTTCAAATTAATATTGATTATAGGTCTCTCAATAATGCGACTTCGAGAAAAATCTCAACTTTTGTACTTTCCTCGATTTACTTCCCTTAATTTTTAAAATTAAATAGACTGATACATTTACTGTATGTACGGGAAGTTTCTACATTTGATCTCCAGAAACGGATGACTCATGCTGTTCTTCGAATTTCATGAAACAAATATATTACATAAATTTATTTAAGTATTTGCTATTTCCTATACATGAATTTATTCGGACGAAAATATTGAAAACGTTGCATAGTTCCAAACATTTGCTTAAAATCATATATAATTTATAACCTATATACTTTTTATATTATACTATATATATTTTGTTAATGTCAGTATTTATATCTGATTAAGTTTAAACAAATCCCATTTAGTAATTTTGACAAAATATTGTGACTAACCTCTGAAGATTATATAAATTCTTAATGAAGTTCTGTTTTAAATAAAAAAGTCTCAAAATCATGAATCTTGCTTACTTTAATTTATATGGTTTTTAAAGCTGTTCTTTGGAAAGTAATAATAAATAAAAATTATAGACTTTTTGTTAATATAACTTCTGGGAAAAAAACAAGGTTTACTAAACATAATACATACTCGAACAAAATACAGAAACATAGTTCACTAACACTCACAACAAAAGGGATGAAAAAATAAACACATAGAATATTCTTCATTCAGATGATGATGCTGCTGCACAGAAAATTGACAAAGTAAAGGTTTATTTTAATTTGTAAACTATATCTCGTAGCTTGTAGGATATTTTTTTTTGTATATTTTAATTTATTTCAATATTTAAGAGATGAACCATTGTTGTAATAAAAAAAAAAATCAAAATCATCAATCTTGCTTACTTTAATTTATATAGTTTTTAAAGCTGTTCTTTGAAAAGTAAAAATAGAAATAATTTTTTTTTTTAGATTGTTGTTCTTTATTAATATAACTTGGGAACAAACAAAGCTTCACTAAGCATAATCCATGCTCGAGCATAATACATAAACATAAAACATAGTACATAAACATAAAACATAGTACATTAACACAAAACATGGTACATAAACATTCACAACGAACGAGGTGAAAAATAGACGGATTGGTTTTTCTTATTTCAACTGATGATGCTGTTTTACAGTCATTACAAATTTATGAGGAAAAGGTTAATTTTGATTCTTTGATAATATCTCGTAACTTGTTGAATAAATATTTTCATTAGCTTCTTATAGTTACTTCCAATATTAATAATATTTTAATAAGTATCGATAAAAAATGTTTAGTATCACTATTGTTTATAAAGAAAAACATTTATCATTTATGACTATATGAGTTACACTATTCCCACCGCTAATCATAAAGCAGCCTACTTGGCGGTGTATTCTACAAAGCACATCTTTTATATCCCAGTCAACAATTTACCTAGGTTTTAAAAAATCTAAATTTAAACATAAAATTATTTTTAGTAAACCTTAAAAAATTACGTAAACCAAAAAAATGCCTAATGGTTATATCCTTGTGACATTAAGGTCTTGCACATAATTGAGTCTCTCTTTTTTAATAATAAATGTGGAGAAAATAATATTTTAATGAGGGAAAAGATTTGTATTTATTTTTAGTTAGCTGAATATATTTTCGTCTTGCCTATTAATAACACTTATCTACCTAAGAGGGCTACATCAAAATACATTTTGTCTATTTCTAATTCTTTCAGCCAGAAACTTTTTTATCTGAAAAAATGGATGAAATTCATTATGCTGGGCACAAAAAATTTCAAAGCTATATAAATCAATGACAAAGATCTAAACTATATTAATTTCAATTCCTTACGGTAAAAAATGTATGGTAATTAAATTTATCAGAAAATGGATAAAATGCACTTTGATTTTGAGTTCCTCCTTTATATTATTGCAAATTATCCCTGTGAATTCCTTAGAGCTAATTGATTTTTCAAACTCAAGTCCTTGGGCCTGGGTTCACAGATTTCAATGAAGTTAAAAAAATATTAGGCATGTGTCGGAGGATACTTGCCAATGCGCCTTAGGGGTCGAGAAAAAAAAAATTATATAAATTCGGAAATTTCATATTACGGAGTTTCATCATTTATCTTTGCATTTATTTCATGATTGTTATGTATCAATTGATTTTTTTTTTTTGTGCTGAATAAGTACAAATCATTGTTGGTGAGATTGATTAAAGTTTATTTGAAACAACTAACTTTGTCCCTTACACAAGCAAAAAATAAATAATAATAATAAATAAATAAAATATGTTCATATAGATTGAAAGAGCAGAAACTAGGCTTTCCATCAGATATGAATTGTGAAGAGTTATGAAATATTTTGCCTTCACAGGCACCTTGGAAAAA